>NC_092686.1:34494811-34652311 GCF_964275005.1 Diadema setosum
ATATATATATATATATATATATATATTTTTTTTTTTTTAACGTGTGGGCACTAATGTCCCCATCTGTATCTAGAGTTGCTGCTTTTATAAAACCAGAAGAGCATCGAGTAAATACATCAGTGAGTGTATTAGCATACTTTCAAGATTATTATGGCAGATGCAGGGGTGACCTCCTTGGGGCTAATGCCAAATAGGTACCAATTTTCACTCTTTCATCTTCAAAAAAAAAAAAAAAACTGTTCAATTTGTTATCAAACTTGGCTGGTAGAATATTGGTATATAAAATGGGAACCATCCCCCGGCCACAGAATGCCCAAAGGCACCTCAAATCTGATCTAGGTGCGGCCACCTTTGGGCTGGGACCAAATTATTGGAGGCCACTTTTGATTTTTGATCCTCCTTTTGAAAACACATGGTCAAATTTACAACAAACTTAGTACTGTAAGTGCATTTATCGCTAGTGTCATGCATATATGGACATCATGCCTCCCTGGGCCCTGGAGGTCCCTAAAGGCTTCCAGATATGGCCCTACAGTTTCCCAACGTCTTCCAATTTCCTTTCTCCTAAGTGATAGTCTGTAAACATGCAAGGAAGTGGAACTTGAGATGCTCGGATGAGGGCTGGACCCCTGGGTCTTTTATTCAGAAAGTGAGTGAGTGACATGGTACCCTGATATGACAAGATCGTCATCTAATGTCCAAACTCATGAAACTTTTGTAGAGTAGCTTATGGATATAAGCTACTCTTAATTTGAATAGATTTATGTATGAATATACGCAAATTTTTAGTGAAATATAGGTAATTATTCCTGAGTGGAAGGTATTCTACATCAGTGATTCTCAGCAGTAAAATTAAGACCACAGACACCAACACTGGGTACCTTTTACAAATGGAGATATAAGCCTGTAGAGGCATTGTGGCGCTTTTTTGCATTTAATTAAATGCAAATATATGCAGAAAATGTATAAAGGGAAGCTTGAAAGTTACTGCTTATATTATGATAATTGTATTACTTGACATAAAAAACAAAGGTTTAGACACAAGAATCTATTTTCTGCGGGTTTTATGTCCAGATATATAGCGACTTATTCCTGAGTGTACTACATTACTAAGATACCTGCTTGTACAGGCAATATGGCGGCCATTTTGTATGTAATTATATGCAAATATATGCCAAAACTATATAAAGGGATGCTTGAAAGTTGATAAAGATAACAAATCTGTATTCCTTGACCTATAAAACATAGGTTTAGACACCGGAATTTACTTTCTGTGGGTTATATATCCCGAGATATAGGCATAAATAGGTTGTATGGCGGCCATTTTGAATTTATGCAAATTAGACACTGATCCACCACTCGAATTTTAGGGAACTTTTAATATGTTATTTTAATAGCTCCTCCGGTTCATATGCAGGTGGAATCGTTTCTGTTGCAATTAGTTGTGGGTTAACCCACTTTTTGTCGTATTTTGACTGGACTAAATAGTACATTGCAGTAGTTACAAAAACGCCCTCTATCACCATGAAATTTATAAGGAACCACTCATCTCTTTTTCTCAAGGAACTCGCCATGCAACAAACACGAACACACTTGTCTCTCTCCCCATCTCTCCCTCCCCATTTCTTTATGCCGCTTCCATCTTCTCCCCCCCCCTCTCTCTCTCTCCTTTCTTTTCTCTCCCTCCTCTCTCTCTCTCTCTCTCTCTCTCTCAGTATCTTGCTTTCAAAATGTGCAAGAGCACACCGTGCGTAGTATTACGTACCTTGGGTTCCGTATTATTGCTTGTCATCATCATCAGAATTATAATACACACTGGTCTTACATAGTATTAGGTTTTCCCGGCCAATTTCGTAAAAATAATAATATATTTTTAATTTTATGTACGTTCAAATTCGTATGTTTGAAGCGGTATTTAAACAATTTCACGTCTATAATGCTTTCAAATGCGTTTTAGTCACCCAAATCAGTGGTCACAAGTTCAAATTCGGATCTAAGCATTCCATTTCGTGCATAGGCATGGATTTCCGAGTTTGTGCATTAAGTGATGGGCTCGATATAAGCACTTACGAGCGCGCTCAAATTAGTTTTTTTTTTTTTTTTTTTTTTTTTTTTAGCAAGCGATTTTCACAATTGGGCATTCATTTTCGTAATGCACGTTGGCAAGAGTGATTATGTCTAGCTAGTCATTGAATGTGACTTGTGCTTTTTATCTGACATTTCATCATCACGATCAGCATCATTATTTTTTGTTTATTTGAACATCCAGATTGTTTTCTTTTCCTAAACATGTTACGTAAACTTCACTCTAAACTCCTCATTTCATTTCGTCATCTCATGCATGGCTGTCTTTATCTCTGTTTACAACCTTCATTGTGACATGCGCTTCTATATAGGTTTTCCCATCCATTTTCGCACTTTTGTCATTCATTTTCACAGATTATTCAATTTCGTCCCGAGAAGCAGGTGGAACGCAAATCCTAACTTCAATTTCGTCAATTGTCATTGTAATTCGTTTTTCGTCAAACATTTTCGAAAACATAGCATTCAGAATCGTCAATTGTCATTCAAATTCGTCCCTCCCGCTGACGGATCGCAGAATGTGAAGATCAAATTCGTCTTTGTTCACACAATTTAATGAATTTTTCATTCAAATTAGTCAGAGTGATGTTGTCGATTCTTTATTTTGATGGTGAACCAACTTTAAGCCGACATATTTTTACTTTCTCTCGTAAATTGTGTCGTTACACATTATTCCCTAACCATTTGCTTAAACAATACACACGAAAAACATGACTGCAATGCCAACCAAAAGTGATTGAAGGATAAACGACAGTCAGAAGTCATAACCCAGGACAGTATGTCAGTGTCACATTTTGAACTTTAACTCATAATTTTCAGGTTTTCGCATCATAATGCATGAAGCAAACTTTAAATTATGTACCCTGGAAAGCAGAATGTTAATTCTACACTTAAATTTTGTCTCTAATCTTGTTTGCCTAGAAATCGTTTGTCAGTGTTTTCGTTTGCGAGACGGTACGTCTGTTTGTACCAGTGTGTACTCGGATTGTTTGTGTGTGTGTCTGTATCTGTGGATGTGTGTATGTGTGTGGGGGGGGGGGCACTTGTGTGTTTGTTAACTCCTGAATGTAAAATGTGAACGGTTACAGAAAAAAAAAAAAAAAACAATACATGAATGACTGGAAAATCACACCGGGTAGAGATATGAGACGAATATGAATGAAAATTTAACGAAAATGATTGACAAAAGACGAAATCGATCCTGCTCTTTTGAGTGCTGCGAGTGAGACTGACGAATTTGAACTGTAAATGACGAAAATGTATGCTAAATGACTAAATTGAATGGACTTTATTTGAAAATGAACGACGAAAGACGAATTTGAGAGTAAGATTGGCCTACTCCCGACATCCCGCGACGAAATTGAAGTAAAAATTTGTGAAATTGAATGAAAAAAGTTTGAAAATGAATGGGAAAACCTATATTATGATCATCATTCAGCTTTCTGATCGTATTATTTGCAGCATTATGACTGTGTGATCTATCACAACAAAGACGTTTTCAACATTCAATTTAAAGCGCAGTATAGGGCCTACAAGTACAATATACTTTTTAATGGACATCGTACAGATTTAATTCGAATGCTCCTTTTGAATGAACTTGTTTGCCCATGTCCGAACTGGAATACTCAGAAAGAGATGGAGACAGGTGGAGACAAAGTTGAATAACCATTCAAAAAAATGTATGCGCATTCAGTAAGTTAGAATGCGCAAATGGAAATCGGTTGCCAAATTAGTCAAATTGAACGAAAAAAAAAAAAAAACCACGAAAACAACCGATTTTAAATGACCGTAGTTTGATACCTGAGCAAATTTGACGAAAATGAATGCCTCTGATATGAAATTGAATGACAAAACAATGAAATTGGCCGGAAAAACCTATATAGTTTAGCATGCAGAAGTAATGATAAATAAGTAATGGCCTATTGTCCAGAGGAGCAAACATGACCATGTTGATTTTTTTTTTTTAAGCTTGTCTTTTTTCATTTCCATATCTAAAGGATAACTTAGAATTCAGTCCAGTTAAAAGTGACTTAGTATAGTCTGAGAAGAAAGAGTAAGATGTATTAAGCATGTTAAGGACAACAGTGAAAATTTTGATAAAAATCAGATAAAAATTAGGGAAGTCGTGAAGTTTTGCTAATTTCTGCAGGACAGTTCTCATGCAGTTGATTAAGGGGGTATCTCACTGAGCGGCGAACGTTTGCGAACGTAGCGAATTTGGGATTTCGCCAGGGTTCGTAAAGGGTTGCAAAAGGTTCGTTAACAGTCGCAAGAAAGTTCGCAAACGGTTTTTATTGTCGCAAACAGTTTTTCTTGTCGCAAAGAAATTTTGAACATATTCAGAATTTCTTTGCGAACCTTTGCGAATTTGTATTTTCGCTAACAGTTGCAAACATTCGCAAAACACTTGTAAAAATTCGCAAACGGTCGTAATACGGTGTCGCAAACATTTTTATTTGATTCGCCACTGCTAGCGAACAAGTAACCATATGGTTGCTATAAAAGCTTCTGAAACAGGCAAGGTTCCACTCTAAGAAAGTTCTTGAAGCTCTTGACATCTCCATCATGTAATTGCTGCAAGTCTGTCCTCTGCAACAACCACTCTCTGACCCAAACAGTCTTTCTCTTCTTCCTTTCTTGTTTTTCTTTATTTTATTTCTCTTATGCTGCACAATAGCTGTAGCAGCAGCCTGACAAAGCAGCTCTTCAAGGATAGCAACACATTGAGCCTCTTCTTGGCAGAAATTTATTTCCATATACTGGAAATCCATCTTGAACGGTTGTTACAAGAGATCTGAATTCAGTGGAAGGTTTTACGTTCGTTTTATGGGTCTGACTATACATAATCGCCTGGTACTTTTCTAGGTCCAAGAACATTCACAAAATTGTCGCAAAGGATTTGCAAACAGTAAGCTAATATTTGCAAAACTGTCGCTAAACCGTTTTGCAAAATTGTAGCTAACATTATATTTGCTTTGATTCGCTAATAGTCGCCACCTGTGTTTCGCAAACACTTTCGCAAACATTCGCTGAAGTGTTGCTATTGTTATTGTCGCTAAACATCGCTAAAAGTTGCTAACTGTTGCTAATAATGGCAGAAGCGAACTTTGATTTTTCGCAAACATTCGTCAGAAAAGTTGGCGAATCTCAAATTCGCTACGTTCGCAAACGTTCGCCGCTCAGTGAGATACCAGCTTTAGATGTAGACGAGTGAGCTGACGACATGGCACCTCACAATTTCCATTGATCGTGTACAAAAAAACAACAACAACAAAACACCAAATTAATGACAAAAATTCTGTTATGTTTCTGTTATTAAAGGGATGATACAGTATTGGTGGAGATGAGAATTGAGCTTTTAACTTTAACTAATGGAATTACATGGTCTTTCACATTTCAAAAGAGGTTTCTCGTTTTTTGAAATGTTTGAAACCTGAAATTAGGTCTCAACCAAAACTATACGATCCCTTTAAAGTGTAACACATGATGTTATTCCTGATTGATGAATCAGAATTACTGCTTAGACATAATAGGATTTGAGACTTTCCTAGGGCGCGTATCTGCGTTTTCAATGATGAAAAACTTGACATTTTAAAATTTCATGTATACTGTTATGTCTACAAATTATCACGGGCCTATTACAGTTACATGGCAAGTTGTGAGGTGATAACAATCAGCCATCATTACTTCACATATTTTGCATAATTACATTCGTATATTGACTGAGAAATTACCGAAACTTTGAAATGTCATAACTCCCTTAATTTTAATCCGATTTTGATCAAATTTTCATTGTTTTGGCATTAACTTTGGCGCTATGCTTGATCAGCATCTAACCATGAAGGCCCATGTGAACAAATTATGCAGTTCAACAATAGGAAGGATCCGTAATGGCAACATTCGGGACTACCTTGATCAGCAAACTATACGGAAAGGCTCGTACAGTATGCTCGTGACGGCAAGCTCGACTCCTGCAACGCTCTGCTTGGGAACCAACTATCGTAAACGGAGATCAATGAAAGACTACAACGGGTTGCAGAATATAGCTGCCAGGATAGTAATCAAGGCCCACAAGCAGCAGCACATCACACCTCTGCTTTGGCTGCCAATTCACCTCCGCATTTAGTTTAAGATTCTCCTTCTGGTCTTCAAGTCTCTAAATGGTAGCATCCTTTCTTACATGTCTGAACTCATCAAGGATTATGCCCCCACCAGAAACCTTCGGTCAACTCATCTGAACCTTCTCCAAACACCCAGGGTTAAAACTAAGTATGGGCATTGTGCTTTTAGCGCCTAGTGACTAGCACCAACATTCTGGAATTCTCTTCCTCCCCAACTCCGAGATGCATCAACTGTCAGCAATAGCTTCAAGAACTCACTAAAAACTTACCTTTTCGCAATGTACTCTATAATTTTCTGTAGATTAAGTTTTGTTTGTTGTTGTTTTTTGTTTATGCATAATGTTAATGTGAAGCGCATAGAAAATTATGCTTGTATATTATGCGCTATGTAGGATGTTATTATTATCATTATTATTATTAACTGAACACCAGTGAACAAGTCAACCGAGCAAACCCTCTGGCCAAACATGATGGATAACTTGAAGCTAAAATTCCCACTTCTTTGAAGTGCCCCGACTATGATATTACATAATTGTTATTATAGAGCCGTGCTCTTCAACCGGCGGGACGGCCCGCTGGTGGGCCGTGGAGCTCTCGCAGATGGGCCGAAAATGGGAAAAAATGAAATAAAGATGGTTATCATAATGGATTATCATTTGATCTAACTCACGCGTGCCACGGAAAATTACAGCCAAAGTTAGCCGCGGGTTTAAACCAGTTGAGAAGCACAGCTTTAGATGATAATATAATTTTACTATTCGAATTAACCGCCCTTCTTCTTTGTCAAAAGTAACGCATCTGAAGAAACCCGAAAATAGAAACAAAATGATAATGATTAAAAAAAAACAACCCAAACACAATTATTATTGGACTTGACTCTCGGACCCCTTAATTCTGACCACACCCAAAGAAACGTATACCATGGTTTATCAAACAATAATATTGCACAAAACCAGTAAAATGAGAATGCAACCCCCCAACCATAAAACACTGGATGGAAAACTCGCATAACACATAAATAAGCCAGGTTGATTAATGAGCAAAGTTATGTAGTGACATCCTGGACAGCATGCAAAAAGCGAATCAGGCCGTGAAGATGACTGTAGTTGTTGATGTGATATGCATTGTATTATGTCTGACCTATTTGACAAGTCAGAATGGCAGCCGGTGTGTGCGAACCTGTAAGTTCATCCTGTGAATCAATTCCACGCCGTCATCTCTCATATCGGATGTCATCAATTTCACTGAAGGACAAACGAATTACCCCAGCGATGATCAATTTATATAAAAAATAATAACAATAATGATATTCAACGCCTTTTCGCCACGAAACATAAGGCAGTGAACTAGTAGTCGGATGGGGTATTGGTAGTGATCTCATCATGGATTTTCTATAAAAAGTAACCCACATTCAGTTGCAGGGTGAGTCATCGCCGTTCAAGTACATGCATGTGAATCATTTGCTACAACATCCCCAGCCCCCCCCCCACCTGCACATCCCCCCCCCCCCGCAGACACCCCTACCCATTGTCACCCAACAGTCCCTATCTATGCGCCACGTTTATTTTCTGTCCATAGGTTTGTGTGTGAAATTTGTGCACCGTTTGACTCATTGACATAGAAAAAAGTAAAGCGCCTAGATTTATATTTTTGTTGTTTTTGCTCCCCCTCCCCTTTAATCATTCAGCATCTGATACATCTCAAAGATGTTGCCGCTACACAAATCCTCTCTTCATGTTGTGTTTTTGTGTTGTGTTTGCGTATGTGGTTACAAGTGTATTAGTGCGTTGCATGCACGTACAGTGTGTGTGTGTGATTTTCAGCAAAGAACCACTCGAGCTCGGCTGTATTTTTCAGTGATGTTGCAGCAGTCGAGCCGTCGCCGCGCGGAGCGCGACCGGTGATGATAATCGATGGATTGTGTGTGCCAGCATAATATGCGCATGCTAGCAGAGGGCAGGGGGGATGCGTACACATAAGATTCTCTTTGGTACTCGTCATGACATGCACCACTGCACCACTAACGGGTTACTGTTACATCTCTCTCTGTCTACATCACGTCACGTTACGGAGGATCAGTCTACAGTATAATGGTGTATAAGTTTCTGCAAGACGTGACATCTCCGGTCGATTCATGCCCACCACCAAAGAAGGATGCTACTAGTATTGCTAGATAGCTCGTCTGGCATGGTATCTACGTCGTCGTCGTGATGTTCTCGATTAGAGGTCTAGAACCTAGTCTCAGTTAGAGTTACTCAGTGTGTACTATTACTAATAATTTAACCCTTCAAGATTAAGTGTTGTCACCTAAACCGGAGATAGAGAAGACAAGTAAATGGAGAAAAGGAGGTGAGGTTCTGTTATTGTCTAAATGTGTTCATTATAATCCGCTTGTATCTTGATTCCTACTATCCTAGCAGTAGTAGACCTGCGTACACACAGTACCGCACAGCATAGTAATACAGTACAACTGTCAATAGTCAGATGCACAATCATGGTCCCAAGTACTGAAATCTGTGTATTCACATGGTGCGGTGTGCGTGTAGCCTGGTAGTACAGCATGCATGTAAAAGCAGTCATAATGATAAACATCGTACCGCGACCGCAACATTGCATAGCTAGATTATTAGCGCAGTGATTGGACATTCAGTACTCAAGTCAAGGTTTAACTGTAGAGCAGAGGTCTAAGTTATTCTTTCTTCTGCATGTTGCACATGCATCACTTGACCGACAGGCAGGTATGTCTAATTCCGCGAAAAACTTCTCATTTATAATAATGACATTTGCTGGGTCAGTTTTTCGCTTCTTTAGACAGACAGTGACAGACAGACACCATTGGCATTGATACATATGCTATTGCAACGGTTTCAACCGTTCTGGTTGAACGCAACTTCGACCCAGTTCCCCCCGCATAAAAATGGTTATTATTATTTTTTCTAGCTTGGTTTTCAAACCAATCTGGAAAAAATATATACAAGATTAATCAGTCAACATTTTGACTCACCTCTTCCACTGTTTCCTCCTGTTTTCTGGTTGTTTCCTCCACTTCTTGCAGTGCTCCCCAATTCATCGCCGCCTTCGTTTGAAAAATAACTGCACGAACGTCTACGGCAAGCCAAATGCTCCATACAATCGCTATATCGGTACACTTACGTTTATTACCTCCGCCAAGGGAGGAGGTTATGTTTTCGTTACTGTTGGTTTGGTAGTTAGTTAGTTAGTTTGTCCGTGTGCAAAATAACTCAAAAAGTAGTTAACGGATTTGGATGAAACTTGCCGGAAAGGTTGAGAATGACACAAGTAACAAACAATTAACTTTTGGTAGTGATCTGAGAATTTTGGGGGAATTT
The DNA here is from genome assembly GCF_964275005.1 of Diadema setosum. Taxonomy (NCBI): domain Eukaryota; kingdom Metazoa; phylum Echinodermata; class Echinoidea; order Diadematoida; family Diadematidae; genus Diadema; species Diadema setosum. The sequence goes on from NC_092686.1 coordinate 34,504,365, forward strand.
ATGAAGGATTTTTTACATTTTGGCTGGTAGTGTCAATGAACTTGGGAGTTCAGGCTGCGCGTATTGAGGTTTGCATGCGCGCACTAAAGTGCGTGCTCTAGTTTCTGCTAGGGCGAGGCGCGTCGTGCAGCTGAGGGTTTATGACGTAACAAAGGCTTCTATATTGGGAAATCGGGGGACTTTCAGCACACAATAGTGTAAGTACGTATGGGTGGAAATCACTGATATCTCTATGGAAGAACAAGATCAGTGGTGGAAATGAGCTGCATGCTTGGCAGAGGTCTGCGCTCTCAGAGTGCTTTTCTAGTTGACTAAAGTACTACTAGTAAGTTGTTCGAGCGCTAAATTTAAATTCGTAATATTGTCAATGAGCATTTCCTTGCTCATTCACATTATTACGAAGTTAAATTTACCAAATACCAAACCAACCAAATCAACCAAATACCACTGTTGTGCTATCCATTGCAATTTCTGCAAATCCAGTGGCCTATTGGGGCAGTGTAGGACTGGAAGTTTATTTCCAAGAGATCTATCCAAAATCAAGTGATAAGCAGCGGATATGAATCCTGATGTTTCGAGATCTACAGTAGACCTCGCCTAAGTCGACATCGCATAAGTCGACACAATAAAAAAGTCCCGATTTTTGCCTTTGTTATTCCTTGAAAATTTCCTCGTCTTAGTCGACATTTATAAGTCGACAACTCGCGTAAGTCGACCTGATTTTTCAGTGCCAACTGAGCTGAAATACGTGTTAATTCCCTCGTGTAAGTCGACATAATTTTTCGCTCAAAATCTTATCGCCATTCTCTGAAAAAGAATTGCTTTCCCGCTCCGATTCGCTGCGTTTCTACTCGGTAATTCGCTAGTGTACGGCGCGGTAGCGTTCGCGCCATGCGACCATTGTCTTGTATGCCAGAATATAGAAAGGACATACACTCATTTACACTGGAGCATTACATGTAGTACCCAAGACAGTTCACTTTATCCCTTTTCTCCCTCTCGTTTTTCTCAAAACGCACACATTTTGTACACTTGTATGTCCCAGTAGGTATTCATTATCCGAACATGAAATAGGTGTCTTTGTAAATCCGAATATTCTAACGTTGATTATTCCGAAGCGGTATTAAAACCAGGGCCCTTTCTAAAAAGATTTATTACAATGCAACTAATAATGCAACTCAAAAAAATCAAATGCAGGTGTATCAAATCACACGCAACTTTTGCATTTAAACGCAAGTGCGTTGCTGAAAAGACTCGCGTTTGATAATCATATGAAACTAGAAAATAATTGTTACGAACCTGAAACTCAATTGCGTTTAAACGCAACTCTAAAAATCAAATGGAAATCCATCAAATCACACGGAACGCTGAAAGACTTGCGTTTGATAATCACACGATACTAGAAAATTGTAGGGAACTTTTTTTTAACTCAATTGCGTTTAAACGCAACTCTAAAAATCAAATGCAAGTCCATCAAATCACGTAACGCTGTATTCAAACGTAAGAGCGTTGCAGAGCAGACTTGCGGTTTTTGTACGAAACTATAAGAAATTGCATTTAAACGCATCTCTTAACATCTACGGAAGTGTGTTATTGTTTAAAAGACTTACCGTAAGGAAAATTAAAAATTAAACGCAATTCTGAAAATCAAATACAAGTCCATCACATCACATGGAACGCTGAAAAGACTTGCGTTTGATAATAACACAAAACTAGAAAACTGTATGAAATTTAAACTCAATTGCGTTTAAACGCAACACTAAAAATCAAATGCAAGTCCGTCAAATCACAAGCAACGCTGTTTTTGAAAAGCAAGAACGTTGCAGAAAAGACTTGCGGTTCTTGTCCGAAACTAGAAACTGCGTTTAAACGCATAAAAATGTACGGAAGTGCGTTGTTGTTGAAAAGGCTCGCATTTTTTTTTATTTCGTAACGGAACTTTCGCCGTGACCGAACTTAGTCTGCACTTGCAGGGGAAAGACATCGCAACATTTACACGTTTCAAACTACCGAAACGCATGCTGCTTCACAAAATGTCAATGAAAAAAAATGATAACGAATTATTGTTAAAGTTCGCTATGCCGAAGTTTTAAATCTCAGTCCAAAGTTAAATTAGTCCAACAATGGTAAGAGGTTTGTTTTTACGAAGGTTATAGTAGTCCGAAAGATGTCGTTTTCGGATGAACAAACTTTTCTTCTTTTTATTTCAGACAGGCCCGCGCCGTACAGAGCGGTATACGAATCGGAGCGCGAGAACAATTCATTTTCAGAGTATGGCAATACAAATTTAAGCAGAACAAATATGGCGACTTATAGGGAAGGAAAATCACACTCAACTCAGTCGGCACTGAAAAATAATCTCGACAGAATCATGCAAAATCACATGCATATCTTCCCAGCAACGCACTTGAATTTAAATCGCAAAGTTTAATGCAATTTTGGGGAATTTGCCTTTGATATTTCAAATCAAGTTTAAAACGTTAAGTGTCCAGAAACGGGCCTAGGTTTCCGATCCCGCTCTCTCAAAATCTCTCTAGATATTTGGGAATTGTACGTTGTCGTTACTAACCCGCGCAAGATTTATGCATGAACTAAAACATTATTGTTGCTCATGTCAGTAGGCAAGTTTTGGCGGCAAAAGGAGTAAGATATGGGTAGCGATCCGCATCGTGATCCAAATCTTACTCTGTACAGGGAAATTAATTTTCATTTATAAGTCGACAAAATGTCGACTTACGCGTAAGTCGACATTCGCGTAAGTCGACGTGTTTTGCTCAGTCCCGATTATGTCGACTTACGCGAGGTTGACTGTATATTGTGAAGTGAAAATATACATACACATTGTAGTTCTCAGGTTATATGCCATGCCTGCAGAACTGTTGATTTTTGCTCTAAAATGTACACATACATGTATGCTAATTTCATAAGAAATGTGTGAAATAATACCACTGTTAATACACGATCAATCATCGTGTAATGTTCTACCTACATGCTACTGAATGGTGATGGCTCTTCAGAATAAAAGTTATGTACTATGAATAATCTAATTGTTTTACACCTTTGATCTCAAAATACACCAAAATAACTCAAAAAATGTATCCTGGCAAATCATTTCAGCTAAACAAGTTTCTTGGTAGACCCTTTTGATGTATTGCAAAGAAATTCCAAATGATGGAAGATGAATTTGAGTCCCTCTGCAAACTATGTTTTGGTTAATTGATTTATTTTTACCATCAGGCATGCTAGATGAGGACTAAGGCATGGAGATGTGTAGACTGTCAGTGTATATGTCTAGTTACAGTACATTGTAAATGTCCCTATGAATGATACAAGTGCCATGTATCTCGACCACACAGATCTTCACTGAATATCCTTTCTTTTCTTTTTTTTTTAACCATAATATCATAACGCAAAGCTTGTAATCCTTTTTGTTGCATTGTTACCTCCACCAAGGGAGGAGGTTGTTTTCATCGGCGTTGGTTTGTGTGTTTGTTGGTTTGTCTGTGTGCAAACTCCAAAAGTTGTAGAAGGATTTGGATGAAACTTACAGGATGAAAGGTTGAGAATGACACGAGTAACAGATGATTAAATTTTGGTAGTGATCTGGGAATCTTTGTGGATTTTATGAAGGATTTTCACTATTTTGGCAAGTACAAAACTTTGTACAGTCAATGAACTTGGGAGTTCAAGCTGCGCATTTTTGAGGTTTTCATACTCGTACTAAAGTGTGTGCTCTAATTTCTGCTATCCAAAGGCGAGGCACTCTCTGCAGCTGGAAGTTGATGATATAGCAAAAGGCTTCTATATAGGGAAATCTAGCGATTTTCAGCATGCATTATATGGGTGAAAATCACTGATCTCCATGGAAGAACAAGATCAGTGGTGGAAATACGCTGGGTGGCAGAGGTCTGCGCTCTCAGAATGCTTCTCTGGTTTTTTTATGATTTTTTTTTTTCCCACACAAATCTTTGAATTGTAGTTTTAAGACTTGTAAATCTGATGACATCTCAGAGTCATACTAGTCATAGCCTCACCTAATTTTCACTTGTGGTTGTGATCAATATCAGCAGTGAAAACTTTTTTATGTCAAAAACTCCATACATTTATAATATTGGATAAAAGTTTAACAACACTGCTGCCATTTTGTCTGTCTCATTCTGCTCTATCTATTATAGTCATCTTGAACATTCCATGGTGTGGAAATACCTTTTTAAGTGCTCACATATCCTTCATCCTGATATTCATTTTTTAATGTATGATTAATGGCATGCTTTAGATGTTGCCTTTTTAGATTTTATTTGTTTAATGTCACATAAAACTGAATTGCATCCTTGGACTGGGAAGTGGTAGTAAGAATTCTAAAGGAAAGTGCTGTGTTAAAAGGATGCAGTGAAAGAAGCTACGTGTTGTGTGATGGCTGCGGTTGCTTCGAGTAGAGGTTAGCTAAGAAATTTTCATATCAAAATATATATTCAATTATCTGTCATGAATGTTTTTTTTTTAAATATTTTTTAATATATAATGTATTATTATCATATTAATGTTTTTTAATGCTGCAGGGTTGTATAACGTGTCACAGAGCTAGAAAGAGACCTTGATCACCATGGATGGACGGGACAACTCAAATATTGGCTCTAGTGACTCAGAGGGAGTTCCTGCAAGGCCCTTAAACAAGCGAACAAAGTCCAAATCCCGAGTGTGGGACCGGGTGGCTCGGCTAGCGCGAAGAACCAGGAGCTCTCGTGAAGGAGACAGTGACTTTGCATCAACTGGAGAAGAGGCCGGCGAGGCAGATCTTCCTTCAGAGCACATGGACCTCAGTGATGGGCCCTCAACAAGTTCATATCAGTCTCCCAGTACTAGGAAAAAACAACTCTCTGACTGCAGCTCTTCCAGTGAAGGCGATCTGGCAATCCATGAGACTGCTATTAGGTTAACCAAGGGAAAGAAAAACCGATACAAGCCCCCTGACAACAGCGAGGTTGTGTATCAACACTGTGTTCGACCTAGTGCTGTCAAGGCGATGTTTCGCCCCGCCCAGTACATGTTGCAAACTGACCAATCTGTGCAGATGAGAAAGAAGAGAGGCCAGTGTAATTCTGTGACTTGTAGACACTCAGACTCGTATTCTGTTGGATGTGCTCACGAAGGACCCAGAAACTTGAATGATGTCTCCGAGGACTGTTGCCATTGTCCCGCTTGTTGTTGCTGTCGTCGTGGCAATGGCAGCTGGGCATCTGGGAGTTGGCCAAGGAACAGATCTTGTCCCCTGCGCATGAGTCTACGAATGGCCGGGCCGGGGAGCATGTTCCAATTGCCCAAGGCCATTCAGTCTCCGTCCTCATCCCCACGTGGGAAGAACTTGTGGAAACGCAACTCGGTGCAGGGGCCTCTCATGACAAAGTCAGTGTCCCTCCACAGTGAACGTCCAGGGAGTGCTATGTACGACATGAGGATTTCCACTATGGAGTGCACCGAGGAGGAGAAGGCAGCCTTGAGGGCGAACCGATCCCTGGACATGCTTCACAGCGCCGTCATGCACGACGTCAAGGGGTTGTCTAGAAGCATTCCGCTGTTTTGCGACCAGGAGAGGACAATAGATGAACGGAATGGCTATGAGCGTGAGAGCAAGGAAAAGTCAAAATGTGGCAAGCAGATTGCTTCCTGGAAGGACAAGGTTTCTGGACCAGTCTTTAAGGAGAGGATGGAGGTGAGGCAGATTTGACTAGGTCTTTCAAAATTCTAAATTTTAATGGAAGTATCCATGTTTTGAAATATTTACACCAGCAGTGATGTAGTCATGATGATCAAATGATTCTTGTATTGCTACATATGAAAGTAGCACAAAAAATCTGTCATTTATATGATTCTGAACAAACACAACCATGTGCACCGTGGCTTTTCTTCAGCAGGATCACTTTCTTCCTATTAAAGGGTAATGATACCTCTTTGGTCTAAGCATTCATGTGTAATGTGCATGAAATGTCAAGTTACTCTATAAAAGATAGATACCAGATATGTGGAATATGCATAAATTGGAGTAGTAACAAGCAGTTCATATGGCTGTTTGCATGTCATTTTAAGAGCAAATGTAGACCCCTATTGATGATCTGTTCTTTTAAATTGATAAATTTGTGATATTTCTTATGCAAAACAAATGAAGAGGGACATTATGTATGATGTGAAGTCACAATCATGTAATTGGAATATCCACATTTTATGTCATGGCAGCTGAATTTCATACTTGAAAATGACTCGTGTAGCCCGTAATTAAAGTTTGTTCATGGCTTTATGCTTCCTTCCCTGAAATTCACTCTTCTATAAATTGAATATGATATATACATTTCAGTGTAGATACAAGTATATCATCTTGTGCACTAACCATTAAAAAAAATAGATATGAAGCTTGTACTGTAGCTATAAGTCATTCTGTCGAGTAAGAAATGAAAGTTGTCCTGTCCTGTTCGGCATAGTCCTTGAGTTTAGATGTCATGAGATGATGTGTTGCTCCTTCAACAGTTTCTGTGGCCATTATTGGCAGTACACTATTCATCACTATTGTTACGACCAAAATCACTCTGAGAATGATCGCACAAAAGAAACAATCAACTGATGTTCAGGCGGTTTATTAACAGTGATATTGTGGGTACAGACTCGTATTCAGTTTTTACATCAGTACAATAATGATCAATAGAAATAATTATAAATCGGTAGTGAAATCACTTACAGCCAAATTTGAAAGCAAGTAATCCTTTGACAGTGTCCAGATACGATGTTCGATGCACAGATGAGTGATCCTTGACGCACCGATGAATGATTCCTCCGACGTAACTCCAAAGGCACAGATTGCATTAATCCACAGTATAAATCCGGGGTAAAATCCACATTAGACGTCCACAGCGAAACGTGCAGATTCCACAGGAAACGGGCAGAATCCAAATGTTATGACGACCACGTTCAGTTGATGCGTTGAATGATGATTCACTTTATAATGTCCAGCAAGGAATCCAGCCCGTCACAGCTTTGCCGTAATAATGTCCGTTGACACTAAAATATGGAGTCTCTCTCCAATGTAGGCAAATTAATTCTCTGCAGGCAAAAATGTCTCCCAGGCCTTATCTCCACAAACACAGTTTGTATAGCAGGTCAGCAGGTAACACAGGACTGACTATAACAAGTCGCTTCAGAGCCAGAAGTGACGTAACTCTCAGAGCAGAGGTGTTGGGTACTCTGCCTACCTCAGAATTTCTCCGGCTTATATATTCATTCACCCCTTTCTAGTACATTCTGTAATTTTCTCCAACCTAGGGCTACATACCTGAACATACTAGCAAGTCCAAGTTCCAGGAATCCTGGATGACTCACTGCCTAATATGTGCATAACATCATTGCCAAAATTAACTACCAATCACATTGGGCTACAAGGGCAGTGCCTCACTCAGCCAGCACTTCCTAGAATTTTCTGGAATGGGTGAAATCATTCTAAATTGAATGAGCTATAATGTATTTCCTGTCACATGCATACATGTACTGTAGCTACATTGTATACCATGTAAAAAATTCTCCACTGATCTGGTCAGCCTGTATGTACTATATCTATATCATATAAAATGTTCTCCATTAATCTGGTTCACCTGTGTACATACACATTAAACAACCATGCATACAGCCTTGATACATGTACATGTAACTACTTGTGTGTACATTTGTGACACCATCCCCCATGGGAAAAAGAAAGCCTTGCCGTAGCAAGGGTTTCTTTTACCTTCACAATTTCTCATTGTTATTTACAACGAGTGCGAGGTAAAATCCAACTCAAACAACCATAATCACATACTATCACATGCCTTTTGAAAAGCTGCATTGATTCCATGTTTTCTTTTCATGGATACCAATTACAATGATATTGCTTGGATTCTCGAAGCTTATACAATCATGTCAAGCTGTTTTGCATACATTGATGGATATGCTAAACACATACACTGTAAATGATATGCGGTGAAAACTTTTCACCTTTGATACTCTCTTCATGTTACACTCTTGACAAAGCGTCAGCAATTACATTATTTTTGCCTGCCACATGTTTGATTTTGAGTGCATATGGCTGCGTCATCATGCTCCATCTGAACAGTCTGTTGTTCTTCATTTTGAACCGGTCTAAAAAGACCAAGGGGTTGTGGTCAGTATAGACCGTGATCTCCCCTTTGCTATTGGTCAAGTACACTTCATATTGCTGGAGGGCAAGGATGAGACTGAGAGCCTCCTTCTCGATAGTTGAGTATTTCTTTTGGTATGCGTTCAACTTTTTGGAAAAGTAGCTAACCGGTCGTTCAGTGCCTTCTTCATCTTCTTGGAGCAAAACCGCTCCCACTCCTACATCACTAGCATCTATTGCCACTTTGAATGGCTTTTGGAAGTCAGGAGCTGCTAGAACAGGCTCATTAGCAAGGACTGCTTTTAGTTTCTCGAAGGCTCTTTGACACTCATCAGTCCAGGTGTACTTTGCCTTGCCCTTCAGCAGGTTTGTTAGGGGGGTGACTACAGTGCTAAAATTCGGTACAAATTTCCTGTAGAAACCAGCCATGCCCAGGAATCTGAGCAACTCCTTCTTGGATTGGGGGATGGGAAAGCCTAGTATAGCTTCTACCTTGGCTTCTCTTGGCAATACCTGTCCCTGACCGACTACATGCCCGAGATACACCACTTTGGCCTTTGCAAATTCACTTTTTGCCAGATTAATCACCAATCCGGCCTCCTTGAGTCGATCAAAGAGTTGCCGCAAGTGTGTAATGTGCTCTTCCCACGTGTCACTATACACTAGGATGTCATCAATGTATACTACACAGTTGTCAAGTCCGGCAATGATTTGGTTTGTTAGCCGTTGGAAGGTGGCCGGAGCATTTTTCATGCCGAATGGCATTACTTTGCATTGGAATAAGCCATCTGGTGTAGCAAAGGCAGAAATCTCCCTGGCTTTGTCGGTCAAGGGCACTTGCCAGTATCCCTTTAGAAGGTCTATTTTACTGACATATGCAGAATTTCCGACCCTGTCAATGCAGTCTTCTAGTCTGGGAATGGGGAAAGAATCTGTTTTTGTCACGGCGTTTACCTTTCGGTAATCTATACAGAATCTTTGAGACCCATCCGGTTTGGGCACCATGACGATTGGGGAGCTCCAACTGCTTTTACTCGGTTCTATTATGTCATTGTCTAACATGTATTGAACCTCTTCCCTTACTTTTTGCAGTTTGCTCGGGTTTAACCTGTAAGGGTTTTGCTTGATAGGGTCAGCATCTCCTACATCAACATCATGTACAGCCAGAGGGGTGCAGCCTGGTTTGTCTTTACACAATTCTTTGTACTCATGTAACAGACTAGTCACATCTTTCCTCTGATTTTCAGGTAGGTAGTCTAGTGCCTCATCTACTTTCCCTAACATCTCTGAGTTAGACAACCTGGCACTAGAGGGCGCACTTCCATTCTCATCTTGGGCTTCTCCCTCTTCATCTACTACTTCTTCTACCACCTGAGCTACACCTACAGGCTGACTAGCCTTTCTCTCATAGTACTCTTTCAGCATGTTTACATGACACACCCTCTGATCTTTTCGTCTGTCTGGCGTACTGATCACATAGTTCACATCATTGAGTTTCTTTTTGACACAGTATGGGCCACTGAACTTGGCTTTCAGTGGTTCACCTTGTATGGGCAGCAGTACAAGAACTTTGTCACCTGGTTTGAAGGTTCGGGCTTTGGCATTTTTGTCTGCCTTTCTCTTCATTGAGTCTTGTGACACTTTCAAGTGTTCCCTAGCTACCTCACAAGCCTTTGAAAGCCTTTCACGAAACTTTGACACATAGTCAAGTAGGTGGACCTCATCATCCTCAGTCATGAATTTCTCTTTGATGAGCTTCAGTGGGCCCCTGACTTCATGACCGTACACCAACTCAAATGGGCTGAAACCCGTCGACTCATTTGGGGAGTCCCTCGTTGCGAACAGCAGGAAAGGAATGCCCTTATCCCAATCCTCGGGATACTCCTCACAAAATGCCCTAATCATTGTCTTTAGGGTCTGGTGGTAGCGCTCCAACGCACCTTGGGATTGGGGATGATAAGCTGACGACTTCAGCTGCTTCACACCCAAACGATACATCACCTCTTGAAATATGCCTGACATGAAATTTGACCCTTGGTCAGACTGCACTTCCTTGGGCAACCCATACCTAGTGAAAAACTGCACTAGAGCATCTACCACAGTCTTAGCAGTGATATTTCGCAATGGGATAGCCTCTGGAAACCGTGTAGACATATCCATGATTGTCAAGAGGTACTTATGACCCGACCTAGTCCTAGGCAAAGGTCCAACACAGTCAACTAGAACCCGACTGAATGGTTCTTCAAACGCAGGTATCGGAATCAATGGCGCCGGCTTCACTGAATGCTGTGGTTTACCAGCCACCTGACATGTGTGACAAGTCTTGCAAAACTCAGCCACATCCACATTCAACCCTGGCCAATAAAAATGCCTCATGATCCGATCCTTTGTCTTTCTGACGCCTAAATGGCCGCCAACAGGTAACTCGTGAGCAATCCTCAAGATCTCACCGCGGTAACAGGGAGGGACAACAACTTGACGGACCACCGTCCAATCCTCATCAGCTGGCCTATGGGGAGGTCTCCACTTCCTCATCAAAATGCCATCTTTGACATAATAGCACTCAGGGACCTTTTCAGCCTCAGTCTCAGAACACGCCGTCTGAGACAAGCCTTTCAACTCAGAGTCTGCCTGCTGTGCTTCAACCAAGGAAGACTTGCTAAACAGCCCATCACTGTTAGCCTCGGAGCCTAATACAGCAACCCCATCATTCAGATCCTTGAAAAAGGTTTCTGCCAACCAAACACCGGAATTCTCCTCCACATCAACAGAATCCGCATCATCTTGAACAGCTCTACGAGCCTGAGACCTAGTCACAACACAATCTGGGAAAATCCCAGGAAACTCCTCCTGCAACTGCTCAGTTTCAGCAACCACCACTGGTTTATCCGAAACAACTGGAGACGCAACCACCTTATCCCCAGCCAAGTCATTCCCCAACAGGAAGTCAATGCCTACCATGGGCAACTCAGGAACAACTCCAACAGTGACAGGACCAGAAACTAGGTCACACTTCAAATCCACTCTATACAGTGGTACTGACATATAACTGCCATCAACAGTCTGAATCAAGACTTTTGCATTCACTGCACTATCTGGTGGAAAAATCATACCACCATCCACCATTAACGACTGAGAGGCCCCCGTATCCCGCAGGATGACTACTGGTTTACCTGCCTCACCAGAAGTACATGGGGTCACCTCACCATCAAACAAAAAGCTACGATAGCTCTCATCCACCTGCTTAGTTCTATCTTTGAATTTGGGAGATCGACTTTCAATGGCCTGTGTTTCACTGAAAGGGACACTATTTTCGGGTAGGACACTTTTTGACATGACAAATCCCATGTCCTTCTTTGTTTTGTTTTGCAACTTCCAACACTGTGACTTTACATGCCCTGTCTTGTTACAGTGAAAACATTTGATGACATTTGCACTTGTACTGGACCCTTTGTCAGATTGAGGCTTTGGTGCCGATGAAGTTTCAGAACTCGTGCCTTTTTCAGAACCAGCATTCTTTGGATTGCTTGACTGATTTTTGTCTCTCTTATTTCCAGAGAAATTTCTGAAAGGTGGTCTGTTTTCATGTCTGTGGGTCAGCTCATACTCATCAGCCATGAAGGCTGCTTTATGCAAACTTGTCACTTTGTGATCTTCCAGGTGCAACCTCACACTGAAAGCAACACTCTTTTTGAATTCTTCCAAAAGAACAACCTCACATAGGTTATCAAAATCCTGATCCACTTTCAGGGACCTGTACCACCTATCAAACATCATTTCTTTTTCACGAGCAAACTCAACATGTGTCTGGCCTGGTTTGCGGTACGAATTTCTGAACTTATATCTGTACGCCTCTGGCACCAACTCATAAGCATTCAACACTGCTTTCTTGACTGTAGTATAGTCACGTGATTGCTCTTCAGAGAGAGATGAGTACACATCGGCTGCTTTGCCGACAAACACACTTTGAAGGAGCATGGGCCAAAATTCCTGTGGCCATTTCAAACTGTTAGCCACCTTCTCAAATGACACAAAATATGCATCAACTCTGTTTTCTTCAAACTTTGGCACCAATCGAATGTTCTTGGCCAAATCAAATTCAGAGGGAGCCCTTTCACGATTTCCAACAGTCTGTGCATGAGTCAGTTCCATCTCACGCAATTTCACTTGTTGCTCCACTTCAAATTTCTTGATTTCCAGTTCCTTTTCTCTCAATTCCATTTCTCTAGCCCTTTGCTCTCTTTCTATTTCTCTTTGTTTTTCCCTTTCCTTCATTTCCATTTCTTTCTCCTTCAGTTGCAATCTAGCAAGCTCAAGCCGTGTTTGATCTGACATTTGAGCTTGATCTGAAGTGTCAATTTCTTCTTTGAGCTCCATTTGACCAGCTACTAAGTCAAGAATTTCTGCCTTTCTTACACCTTGTGGAACATCAACATTTAAATGCTGTGCAATAGCAGTCAAATCACATTTGCGTAACCTCTGCAAATCTTTGAGGGACAAATCTGTCCTCTGAACAAATGCCTGAACATCCATTGTACTGATTGACATTGTCACATGTATTACACACAATGTACAATTGAACAATCAACTCACTGGTATTTTGTCTGTACCAATATTCTGGATTCCGGAACGTTCCAAATTCTAAGTTTTGGCTTTAAATTCACTTCCCGGACAAGCCCCCAATTTTGTTACGACCAAAATCACTCTGAGAATGATCGCACAAAAGAAACAATCAACTGATGTTCAGGCGGTTTATTAACAGTGATATTGTGGGTACAGACTCGTATTCAGTTTTTACATCAGTACAATAATGATCAATAGAAATAATTATAAATCGGTAGTGAAATCACTTACAGCCAAATTTGAAAGCAAGTAATCCTTTGACAGTGTCCAGATACGATGTTCGATGCACAGATGAGTGATCCTTGACGCACCGATGAATGATTCCTCCGACGTAACTCCAAAGGCACAGATTGCATTAATCCACAGTATAAATCCGGGGTAAAATCCACATTAGACGTCCACAGCGAAACGTGCAGATTCCACAGGAAACGGGCAGAATCCAAATGTTATGACGACCACGTTCAGTTGATGCGTTGAATGATGATTCACTTTATAATGTCCAGCAAGGAATCCAGCCCGTCACAGCTTTGCCGTAATAATGTCCGTTGACACTAAAATATGGAGTCTCTCTCCAATGTAGGCAAATTAATTCTCTGCAGGCAAAAATGTCTCCCAGGCCTTATCTCCACAAACACAGTTTGTATAGCAGGTCAGCAGGTAACACAGGACTGACTATAACAAGTCGCTTCAGAGCCAGAAGTGACGTAACTCTCAGAGCAGAGGTGTTGGGTACTCTGCCTACCTCAGAATTTCTCCGGCTTATATATTCATTCACCCCTTTCTAGTACATTCTGTAATTTTCTCCAACCTAGGGCTACATACCTGAACATACTAGCAAGTCCAAGTTCCAGGAATCCTGGATGACTCACTGCCTAATATGTGCATAACATCATTGCCAAAATTAACTACCAATCACATTGGGCTACAAGGGCAGTGCCTCACTCAGCCAGCACTTCCTAGAATTTTCTGGAATGGGTGAAATCATTCTAAATTGAATGAGCTATAATGTATTTCCTGTCACATGCATACATGTACTGTAGCTACATTGTATACCATGTAAAAAATTCTCCACTGATCTGGTCAGCCTGTATGTACTATATCTATATCATATAAAATGTTCTCCATTAATCTGGTTCACCTGTGTACATACACATTAAACAACCATGCATACAGCCTTGATACATGTACATAACTACTTGTGTGTACATTTGTGACACTATTCAGAAGATATAACTCAACAAGAGTGTATGGGACAACATAAATCACTGTCTAGTTGGTCACGAGTAGTGTCTGTGATATATGGAGGTGTTGTATCCTTGGTGGCTTACCTTTTGTTTGTGCAGTGAGATTTTTTTGTAATGTGTGTTCCATGCTCTTATCTTATTCGTGTAGACAATTCTGGAATGGTTTGGTGAGTTCAATGACCAACAGAAGAACATTATGATGAAAAGACTTGTGGTAAGTTTTTTTTCTTTTTCATTTGTTTATTATTTATTCATTTATTTATTTATCTGTCTATCTATCTATTTATTTATTTATTTATTTATTTATTTATTTTGTTGTCTTTGGCAGCATATATAGAATGACTTCACCTCAAATGTCATGAGTGATATTCCACAGTATTATTGTCATTATAGTCACTACTGGAATAGATTTTTTTCACACATTACTCACACATGCTTAGAATTTCTCATTCAGCAAAGATATTTAGAATCATAAGGACTGGCTCAATCTCTTTCATACAGTTATAAACCTACAGACTGTAAGTGAGTAACAAGAACTGAAATGAAGAAAAAACAACAAAAACCTACCAATACATACATTGTAAGGTTGCTTAGTGTATAAATTGGCTAAAACTCACTTTCAGTGTGAAAAATGAAAATGTCTAGAAATACCATGTGCCACACAGCACAAAACTTGACATGGCATGGTGACATATTGTATAATTTCTTGCACTGCAGCACCAGGGATTCCCTTTATATACATTAAATTTCACATTTTGGGAGTGAATTTGAACTCTGCTGCATGCAAAACTTATGCACATAACCCGTACATGTAAAAGAACCCACTTCACTTCTTTCAGGAAGAGTGGGGAGAAATCCTGATGAAGTGGTCAAACACACAAAAGCAGCTGATATGCCTGTGTGGTGAGGCCGGCAGGTCACTTTTTGCTGCCCTGACAGACAAGGAGACTGCCAGAGAATTGGAAGTAGTGATGATAATGATAGTAAATGGTACCTCACACCTTACCTATTGTTTTGATAATGAATGTTAACCAGTGTTTGCGCTAGATGATCATCTTCGAGGAACTCGGGTTGAACACTGAAGGACTGCTGTATAAACAGGGTTTGATTTGAATTGAGGTCACATGCTAAAGTCAAATGTCATTTAAATCACATGCTAAAGCTTACCTACAAGACTGTTTTAAATCTGGGAGGGGGCAATTCATGAAGCATTTTGTCCAACAAATTTGTCGGACAAATTTGCTCTCAGCCAGTCAGATGCAAGAATTTCAGTAGCTTATAACAGTTTGTCAGAGAAAATATCTGACAAAATGCTTCATGACATGCCCCCCTGCTCTCCCCCCCCCCACCCCATTTCTAAAACATTCCTTTCATCTATGCTGTACTATCTTATTATACCCCCGCCAAACAAAGTTTGAAGGAGGTATATAGGAATCAGCGGACGGTCGGGCGGTCGGTCGGTCGGGCGGTCGGTCCGTTGCAAATCTTGCGTCGCGAACTACTTCCTCAGTTTTCAACCGATTCCCATAAAACTTGGCACAGATGTGTGCCTTGGGTTGTAGATGTGCAAGACGTATTTTTTGACAGTACCCAAAAGTACGTTGCCATGGTAACGGCATATTATGGGCAAAAATGGGTACAAATCTTGCGTCGCGAACTCCTCCCACAGTTTTTGATCAATTTTTATGAAATTAGGTACAGCTGTTCATCTGAATATGTTAATGTGCAAGACACATATTTCCGCAGTGGCAAAAAGTGCGTTGCCATGGTAACGGCATGTTATTGGTAAAATATAGGGCAAAATGCTTCATGGCAAAACTGCTTCATCAGTGTTCTTCCAATTCTCATGGAATTCATATTGAATGTTTGTCTTAGGATATAGGTCAGCATGACACATTTCTTGACAGTGACAAAAAGTATGTTGCCATGGTAACAGCTCACATATTATGAGCCAAAATGATGGAAAATTTTGTGTTGCAAACTACTTCCTCAATTTTTGCCCAATTTCCATGAAACTTGGTACAGATGTGTGCCTTTGGTTGTAGATGTGCAAGACGCATTTTTCGACAGTACCCGAAAGTACGTTGCCATGGTAACGGCATATTAATGGCAGAAGATCAAGGAAAGATCTTGCGGATTTAACTACTTCCTCAGTTTTTTGACCAAAGCTTATGAAATGTTGTTTGGCGGGGGTATAACCAGTCGCTGTAGCGACATTTCTAGTTTAATCAATGCTGTTTCATTCTAACCCTTTTGGTTTTTTTGTTTTTTTTTTGATATCAACAGGAGGAATGTGATCTTCCCCAGATGCATATGCTGTCGGTTACCATGGAACCCATCTTGCATCAGCACTGCCCTCACAATTGCCAGGACCTGTTGTCTTGGTTACCCACTCAGCTTTCACTGAAAATCCTTTATTACCTAGATCCAGGTGAGTAGCGAATAAAACCAGTAGATACAAAGCTACAGGTAGACCTGACTGCAAAGTTGATTTACATGATTTGACTTCAGACAGGTGAACAAGAGATTAGTTTCCTCATTTTTGCCAAAATTCACTGTAATATAGTTTAATTGTAGACCATGGTTTATGTAAATGTGTTGATTGCATAAACATACAGGCACTTAATTCATTGCTTGCACTGACATGAGGTCCAGTAATAAATTAATGTTTTGGTTGGTATGCTTACAATTGTATCTTATGCTTTCCATTGTATTTCACACTTCTTTTAGACCACAGGCTATAATTTAAACCATGGATTTGATTTGAATTAACCTTAATGAAACCATGGACTTAGGTCCATGATGAAACTTGTGAAACCTTTGTGAAACTAACTTTAGAGTCTTGGTGATGGAATGTGCATGTTTGATACCAGTGTCCAAAGTACTACGCTATGATGCTTGCTGAAAATGTCTTTACTTCTCATGCCACACATTCGTGATGAGTTAGTCTTTGGTATGTTGTTAGTGATGTGATAAAGCCTGTGTGCTCATTTAGTAATTCCATCCCATTTCTGATTGTGTCTCATTTGATCTCGTCTCTCCAGTGAGCCTGTGCAGGTGTGCCGGTGTGAACAGGGCCTGGAGGGAGCTGGCGGAGGACTCTAACCTCTGGAGGCAGCTCTGTCTGGAGCAGAAGTGGCGTCTCTCCCAGGTTGAGGAGCACAAGCAAATGATCAACCACATGGGCTCTTGCATACAGGTGAGTACAGGTCATTGCACTCAGGTGTAACTTCCATCATGCTGCGCAGTGGCCAAAAATATTTTACCTGCTGCAAAATCCCTTTTATTGTTTTCCAGCACATGCGCCTGTCTGACACAACCAGTGGTTACCTGATTGTAGTCCCTGGATCAGTTTTTGAAAGTACAAACAGCCTGGTGTTGATTATGCATTCATCTAGCCAGGGTCACACAAAACACAGGCACAAATTCACTCAGACATGACCTTTAGTAAATGCAATCACTTCTTGTTTTGCATGAGTAAATATTAGTATATATTCATTACTATACATAAAATCTCCTTTTACGTATATGATACTCCCCATGTGATGTAAACACAGGTCCATTTATTATGGACATAATTGGTAGCCTCTGCACTACATTATCAGGATGCAGTAATGGGTCTATTCAAGTGCGATATGCTTACCATGAGACAATACAGAACTCTCAGCTCTATGCCATGGCCATTGTGAATGAAATACAGTGAAATATTGTGTCATTTGAAATGCCCAGACTTTCATGAAACACAATTTCCTAGCGCTGCATGAAATACAGACAATGCTTTTGTAGTTGAATGTAGACCATATAGAGGTGAATGAACATACTGGGTATTGTTCACAGCTCATGAGAACCATATTGTGTCAGGATGTTTCCCAGCAACTATTTCCTGTATCTTGGCAAGCATGAGGGATTCCAGCTTTAAAAACAGTATCTAGAGCAAATGTCACCCAGCTTCATAAAAACAGACACAAGAAAAACTTAGTTGCTTGTGCAGTACAGGTATTTTCCTTTGGTATGCAGGGTAGATCAATGAAATCAATCTCTCTGCTGTAGTTTTCTTACATTATTATAATATATTGTTTGTTCAACACTTTGCATACAGGATGTTTGAGTACGGTGTTTTATGTTGATATAACACGACCAGTAAAAAAAAAGAAAAAAAAAGAGGCTGTTTCTGACTCTTCGCAATAGGTCAGATGAATATATACAAGTGGCATGTGCATGACAGTTTTATATGTGTGATTATGAATTGTATTTCCACAGTGGAAAAGGGTGTTTGCCGAGCGGTACAGGTTGAGACGGAATTGGCTGAAGGGACTATGCACTGTGCGCACTTTTGAGGGACACACCCAGGGCATCTCTTGTGTCCAGTTTGATGACACCAGGATCGTCAGCGGATCATCTGATAAAACCATCAAGGTCTGATTCTTATTAGTTGGTTGACCCCTCCTCCTTACGATGAATACATTATCTTATGTATCTAGGCATCATTTTGTTTTTTTCTTCTTTTTTTTTCCTGTTATCTGTTTGTGTGTTTGGGCCTTCATATTATACTTATGTACTGTATACGCCATATATTTTGCGAGTCCAAATTTGCACAAATCAGGAATTCCTAACGATTTCGCGAGTGGTTAGATTCGTGATCGTGGAATCCTGTTCTGAACCGAAGAGATTTCTTTGTACTGAATGGAGAAGTGCACATACGTACGTCACATTCACATCAGGATCAGAGTCAATATTTTTGCGTGTCTTTAATTTCGCGAATAGCAGCTGACTCGCGAAATTTGCGAAAATAAAAACCTCGCGAAATATTCGGCGTATACAGTATTTCAAATGGCTAATTTACATGTATGATTGTATTTCATATCTCATCTGATCCCTGAATTTGTCAATATATTTGCATTTTACTTTTGCTCCTTTATACAGTGTGTCCATTTAGGATATATACTTATGAGCAATTGAAGGCAAACAAACTGAAACAACATGTTTTAATATAAATTCAAACCCTTTTATGTTATGATTTTTATTGTTTTGCATTAATTTTCCCCTGTTTGGATGGGGAAAAATGTGAGGAAACTTCTATGATGTTACAGTTTTCCATTTTTCTTTTTACATGATATTTGTATCGCAGTTCTATGCCCACAAAGTTTGAAGTGAGAGAAACCAAAAGCCAGTACCAATGTGAAGAGAAAATACATCGGTATTGCACACCCATAATATCTCCTATGAAAGTGAGAATGCTTGCTATAAAATCGAACCTGTGTGATTTTGTCTCATGGAATATTGTGAAAAGTGAGTGACTGAGAATGCTGCTGACATAACCATGATTTGCTTTGTATCTTTTTTTTTTGTTTGTTTTTAATCAACCCACAGTCAATATGCTGTAAATGGCACACATTTTACAATGGTTTTAGTCTCGTGAGTTATACAAGTCAACTGTCATTTGCAAAATCAAGAACATGCCAAACCTGAACTTGTGAACTTTGCTTCTAGAAAAAGGATAGAACTTCTTGCTTTTCTTGCTGTGGTTCTCTGTTTTAAATTTAACCAGCTCACAAAAATCATTATTCAGTGTAATACTGATCATTATAAAACTATGTGATACAAGCAGTAGTTGTGCATGTTAAGATGAATGATATTTAGTTAAAATGACCAATCGTGTATGATTTTGCCCTGATTAGGTGTGGAACATTCGCACCAATTCTCCCTGGTCAGTTCAGACACTTGTCGGTCACTCAGGGACTGTGCGATGCCTGCACCTAGAAGGGAATCGTCTGGTCAGTGGCTCTACAGACTGCACCATCAAGGTGAGTGTGCTGACCCCTCTCCCTGCTTCATTGGAAATAATTTGTTGATTGATGGGTGAGATTTATAAAATTTGCAATGGTCATAAAATACTCATCTTCAAGGAAGACTTCGATTGGATGAATGCCTATTTTTTATTGCAAGACTTACTGATTAAACATCGCAATTTGGAAATACCATAGTACTGGTGTGGGTAAATATCAATAGCCTGTCATCCCCATATGTACCTTAAAGGGGATGGCTAGTAACCGATCAGTGGGAATCAGTGGGAATGCTGAGGGATGATTGTTCCAGTCCTTGTGGGATTCATTTGAGAGTACATTATATATCTACTGTTGTGTGAAAATTATTTGCTTCAGAACGGTCTCATGTTCAAGTAATGTGCAAATTAATGCCCCGTCACTGACCAGGCACGCTAACCTGGAAACATTGAACTGCACATTACTTGAATATGAGACCATTCTGAAGCAAATGATTTTCACACAACAATAGATATATAATGTACTCTTAAATGAATCCCACAAGGATTGGAACAATCATCCTCCAGCATTCCTATTTATTTCCACTGATCAGTTACTAGCCATCCCCTTTAATGATTGGAGAAGTAGTCCATCAAAATGTGAGTATTAATCCCTAGATGAGTACATTCTAGTGTGCGACTGAGTGAAGTCAATGTTGCTTGTCATTAGCTTGCCATGAACTGTTTACTGTAAAGGCTTTGAATCCAGTGTTGCTTTTATATTGAATGTCATACAAATCTATGCAAGAAGTGAGCTTAAGCAGAAATTTGACAGTGGAAATCAAAAGAACTACCACTTTGATGGAGGTCACATTTTTTTTTTTTTCGAACGGCCCCCAGGTCTGGGATTTATCGATGCAAAGTAGCTGGTCCAGCATTGCGTGCAGGGTTACCATGGTCGGACATGATGACACAGTCCGCTGCCTTCAGGTGGACGACGAGAAAGTGGTCAGTGGATCATATGACAGGACACTCAAGGTCTGGGACATCCGCACTGGTCAGTGCAGAGTGACCCTGAGGTGAGTCGGCTATAAATCAGCGAGTCTTTGATGTTTGCTTGTGACACATTGTCTTTTATCAAATATCTGTCAAACCATTAAAAGTGAAGTATTATCGCAATAACACAGGCTTCGATGTGAATATGGACAGAAACTAGTGAGCCATCTAATGACTGTTTGGTTTTAGAGAATGCCAGTACTTGAATGGACAACTTTAGCTAGTTTGTCACTGAAAGTCTGTATTTGAGTTTAAAGACAATTCTTTGACTGCAAAAAATTTGTTTGTGGCAGCTGAATGCACAAATTATAGACAAAAGAATGAAAACAGGAAAAGAGTATTGGTACGGCTTAAAGTAATCCTGGTGAAATCGAGTAATTAGTAGTATTAGTAGCTGTGATAATATTAGTTGTAGTAGTAGCAGCACTTGTAGTAGCAGTTGTAGTGATGGTGTAATAATAGTTGTGTAAATGTCAAATAGTTGAAGTTAAAAGTGATTGCAGTGATAATGGCGCATTAAGGAAGAGAAAAAGAGGAAATATTACAAGATGAGGTGGATCAAAGAAGAAGAAGCAGAAAAGAAGAAGTGATACTTGGTGACTGTTGGAGCAGTGATAATACATAAGTCAAAGTAGTAGTAAGGGCAGGAGTGATATTGAGAGGGGATGAGAAAGAGATTGAAGAATTAATGACTCTGTCTTCATTTAGTTGATTACTTTCGGTTTTCTTTCTGGTTGGCAGAGGTCATCAGGGTGCTGTCATTTGCCTCCAGTTTGATGACACCAAGATTGTCTCGGGTTCAGCAGATAAGAGCATCAAGGTGAGTTATCGGCAGTGAACTTTGAATTACATGTTGAGATCCTTTTAAAGCTAAAACATAGTTCTCAGAAGGGCTCAAAATCTGTCTTCCACCATTTGGAATTTGCCTGCAATATAGTGAAAGGATGTACCAATGAATCTGTCGGGCTGATGCGATTTGCCAGGATAATGAATTGGGGTATTTTGAGATCAAAAGTGTAAAATAATTTTGATCATAGTACACAACTTTTGTTCCTGAAGTGAACGTGCCGTTTTTTTTTTTTTTTTTTTTTTTTTTAAAGCAATTTAGAGATTGTATAGCTAATGACATATGAAGTATAAATTAACTACTGTTCTATTTTTCTTACCCCTGGGTACATATCCTTATCCATCATGACATGTATTCAGATTTGGAGCCTTGCTGAAGGGGTGTGTGTTCGCACCCTGACTGGCCACCAGAATTCAGTTACCTGCCTGCAATTTGACGCCAGCAAGATCATCAGCGGCTCCTTGGATAGCAACCTGAAGTTCTGGGACCTCAAGACGGGCGAGTCCACCAGTACGATCGACTGGGTGAATGCCGAGGGTCACACAGGGGTCGTAAGGTCAGTGAAATGGGGAAGTCACGGTTGATTCCTTTCAGATTATCCCAATATATCGTGTGTCTGTTAAAAAGTGTATGTGTATTTGTGTGTGTGTGTGTGTGTGTGTGTATGTGTGTGTGTCTATGTGTGTGTGATTATTATTATTCTCTTAAATATTTGTATGTTTTTGATCTGCTTGCATTAACATATGCATGTATTCAATCTAGTTGCACGAATGTGTGGGAAGTGTCTGTAATTGTGTTGCTGTCAAATTGTAGACGGTATAATCGTGATATAGTCCCCATCGCTCCCCCCACTGCAGTGCGCGTGCACCCGTGCGTTAGGGTTTTATTTAGTACGGACACACAGCGGTGGGGACTATATCACGATTATGCCTTGTAGACATGATTTCATCTAAGAGGAAACTACCATTTGTGTATGTATGTGTTGTGTGTGTGTGTGTTGGAGAGTTCCCTAAGGAAAGCCTACTACCAGTTGTAAATTGCTTAAGTGATATTTCTGTAGTCGCCAGTGGATTGCATTGTGCCATTGTTTACTTGCACATCATATATCTTTTTCTCTCTCTCCATTAGTGCTTTTATGGCATGCTGTCACATCTGATCATTTGTCTTTAATGACGGCAACTTTCCATTATGATGACTGATGTGCGACTAAGCTTTGAATAGACTGTGATAATGATCGTTTGGATTATCAGTATCATTGTCATGATCATTGCCATGAGCAGTAAAATGCTGTAGGATCATTACCTTTAGTAAAGTACAAGTTATTTTGATGATTGTAAAGGTATAGATGGTCATTTAATAATGAAAAGGTATTGAATAAAGAGAGTTACCTAAGAAGAGTATTTGTTAGTTTGTGCTGTGTGTTTTTTCATCGAAGGTTGTTTTTGCATCCAGTGACGGTCCTCAAATATTTCCTGTCATGTCTGTCTGTCTGTCTGTCTGTGTAGATGTCTCCAGGCAGACAGCTGGAGGATTGTGAGCGCTGCCGATGACCGCACCTTGAAGGTGTGGAACATCGAGACTGGGGAGAGGATAGTCACACTCCGTCACCATGGCGATGGCGTCACTTGCCTCCAGTTCAACAACAGCAAGATCGTCTCAGGGTCCTACGACAAGACGGTGAAGCTGTGGGACTTCAGCGCCGTATGAAGGCGGCTCATTGTACCCAGCCTTGGTGTTTTGCTGAGTTTCTCACAGAATAGCATTGTGCTGGCTTTATCAAGTTATATTATGTATGTACATATGCATCTATGTATGTATGTATGTATGTGTGTATGTACGTATGTATGTGTGTATGTGTGTATGTATGTTCTTGTCTGACGTGGCCCCTTGTTGAAAGGTCTGTGATGATTGATGATGATGCAAAAGTGTAGACTCGGCACATCATCCACCCATGAGAAGCTGCCATTCTGTAACATGAATGCTCATTACTGTAGAGTGAAAGCTTTTCATATTGAGCCATGTGTCAGCACGCACAGGTCTATTCCATTTCTCACCCTTCTCGCAGCGTGCCTGTGCAAATTTTCATTTTGGGGACCGAAGACATGCCACGTAGGACATCTCAAAATTGCAATCTGTACCCAACTGCCTAGCACAGAGGATTGAAGATAGAAGTATTAAAAGTTAAATGTGGCATGGTATTGCTATGGTAGTTCAGTTCACACTTCTAAGATGGATGTTTATAGTAGTCTGCAAATGTATTCTTTGTATCCAGCCAATAGGCATACTTCTGAAATCACCCGTTACTCTTTACCTCTTTCAGTACTGCCCTTCATTTTAGGTGAAGGAGACCATCCTTCTGCCCAATTTCCTTCTTGACACTGTCACATGTGAACAGTGTGTGCTGCCATCGTTTACAACTAACACACTAACTTATCAGGAATCGAGTGTAAACAGTGGACGGTGGAATTGCAGAAGTAGAAGTAGGTGCTTCACACACTACTGAACGATGCATCTTTTCTAGCATGGTTATACAGCATTAGTCTTCAGTGCAATTTGATAGGCATCGTAGAAAAAAAAAATGCATATCTGACAATGAACTTGATTTTTCATGGAATATGTATTGATTTTGAGACACTAAACTGTGTAAGGTAGTGTGAGCACATACTTGAAATCTTTTGAACAATTAGTCGAGGGTGTTTAGTAGCGATCAAGAAATGCCCGCTCCAGATTACACAGTCATACAATACACGTACATCCACTTTGTATTGGCCTGTCTTAGGAACAATGACATAATGCATGTGCACATTCCTCATGTGGGAAAGATGTTCTGTGTGTTTTGCTCTCTTTTTTTTTTAACATTTTGACTCTGTCACATAATCTCACTCTACGTGTCACTCTGACTCGTTAGATTGATGACATAATGATGATTTGAGCGCTAAAATAATTGTTGATATGAATCACTGTTGCAGAGTGATTCTGATATGTTGCACTTCAAGACTTATGTTTACTCTGAGAATTTCACCTACTAATGAAATATGTAGGCTGAAAAAGAAATACTGAAATACTGTATACCAGGTATGTGCTGATATTCTGTATTTCATGTGAACTTTGCATGCTGAAAAAAGGAGTGTAACACTGAAGTGTTGTAATAATACTTTAGATAGAATATAAGAGAGAGAAGTGGTATTTTGAGGATGACACTGAATCCTATAATTTTGTTTTCAGTCACATATTTGAATACAATTAATGTAACATATTTACGTCCTAGATTTCATCAGTCACATGAAATTTTACTTTGATGCCCTTAATTTGTTTACTTAGCACTAGGCATACCTACATCTTCTTTCTTTCATTTCTCTCTCTGTGAGGATCAACCCACTAGTAACAACATGCATTCCAACTGCGATGCTCATAGAATTAATGAAATAAGAATATTTCTATTGTGCCAAGCAATTTCGTACTGGATTTCTTTTATTGTCAGTCTTGTGGCTCTTTGTTTTTGTTGTTTTTAAATTCACCTAGTTAAAGTTTGAGAGAATACTATAATTCACTGTGTTAGCATATTAAAGGTGGTTTGATATTGCCTATTATCAAAACAAGTATTTTCCTTAGAGCCTTGCCCAGCAAACATAGGTCTGGTATAATATGTCCAGTAGAACTCAAGTGTGATATGGGAAGAGGATATATATATATATATATATGGAAAAACAAGAAATGAACAAAACCCTTTGTCTTACTTTCTTTTTGCTAGAAAGTGATTTACACAACATTAAACTTTCCTTTGGTGTAAAATTGTTAGGCTGTTGCAGCCATTGAAAATTCCTACCAAGTACAAGAGAGTGTAGTGCTAACTGATGATTTTTCCATTGATGCCATTGATGACTTGGAACACATTTTTGCCAGTTTTGTCTTGTTTCTATCTTGGATCGGGATGTCTTCAGTACAATGAAACAGTTGTCACTCATGTCTCCTTCTGTTGAGACTTGTCACCGATTAAAACATGATGGTCTCTGAAATGCTCCTGTTGTCCAAGGGAGTGCTAGTTCCAGAGTGACTATTCAGGGGGCCTACAAGGGATATGCAAAAACTTGTCCATCTTGGGTCTTGCATATTAAACCCATTGTCTAGCATCATTGATGTTGTTGAAATGTATGTATATTCATGTATAATAACTGGTGCATCAGTATAAAGTGGCGTGTTAAAAAACGATTTGTTGATGTCGTGTGCAGAGTTTGTTTATATTGAGAAAAAAACAACAACAGATAAAAGACTTTTAAATGACTACATGTATACATATAACTTCCGTTGAACCACAATAATGATGAGCAATAGTATGACAAAGGTACTCTACTTATTTATTGTTTGGTGATGTTTTCATCAATGCTGTGTACATAGCCAGTATATTTGGTGGTCTGTGGTGCTTTCTAGTCGAGCCTCAAGTGTGCAAGAAGTACTTTAATTCGCCATGCTACTGTGTTGACCAAATTGTTTATTTACATTTCACCAGATGCAATCGGCTATTGAATGTAACTTCTTCAGCCTTTTTATGCCTCCGCCACGGAGTGGTGCCGGAGGCATTATGTTTTCGGGTTGTCCGTCCGCTTTCGTTTACGCGATAACTTGAGTAATATTTACTGGAATTTTACCAAACTTGGGCCAAGTATGAAGTATGATGGGGCAATTATTTGATTAGATTTTGGGTGAAATCGGTTTAAGGTCAAAGGTCAAAGGTCAAGGTCAAATCATGAAATTGTATCCGTTTACGCGATAACTCAAGACTGGATAGAGCAAATTCACCAAACTTTGTTGGAGGATGATGTATAATGGGACAATTACTTGATTAGTTTTTCAGTGAAATCGGACAGAGGTCAAAGGTCAAAGATCAAGGTCAAATCCTAAAATTTATCTGTTTACGTGATAACTCAAATAGATTTTGGTGACATTGGCAAGAGGTCAAAGGTCAAACGGTCAAGGTCAAATGCTACAAATGTTGCAATTTCCCTCATATCTATGCAATGCCCAAAGGTATTTTCTTTAAACTTGGTGTGGACATGTACAACTGCGTAGAGATTCTCCAGAGAGAGTTTCATGTCATAAGGTCAAAGGTCAAAAGGTCAAAGGTTAGGTGAAAATGTTGCAATATCACTTTTCTCGCAAATGGTTCAATGTATCTTCGTGGAACTTGGTACATACGCATTTACTGATTGGCAGGGATTATCTAGGGAATTTAGGGGTCATTGGTCAATAGTCAGGGGTCAAAGGTCAAGGTCATCTCCTCAAAATTTTACTATTTCCCTCATATACTAGTATATGCAATGCTTGCATTATTAGTTTCAAAAATTAATACATGCATTACCTAATGGAGATTCTCTGGGAAATTTCCAGCCAGAAGGTCAAAGGTTAAGGGTCAAAGGCCAGGTTTCAATGCCCCCCCCCCAAAAAAAAAAAAAAAAAAATCCATTTTGTACCATCATTACACTCTTTCTTCATACCTTGGAACTTACTCAATGCATAAACTTATAAAAAGGTCTGTCAGAATTCAAGTAAAAATTCTCAATTCCCCATATATGTGTACCTGCACTCTTAAGAAATTAAAGCAAACCCAGTTCAAGACATTTCTGACGAACCTGTCATTTCAATATTTTGCCAGTTATATGAAACTGTCATGGATCACACATTGTGAAGACATTGTACTATACCCCTATTGGGAGAATCATGCATTATGGCGGAGGCATCAGTCGCAATAGCGGCATTTCTAGTATGTTTTTTTTTTTCAAAAAAAGTCATAAATTTATTAGTGATTAGAAAGTTGGGACATGGCAAACACACAGTAGGCTGTTTTAGTATTATCAATTTTAGTATTATCATTTGACATTAGCACTGCATTAAACAATGAATGGATGAATTAATGAATGAGTGAAATAGATAATTGAATAATGAAATGATTGAATAGATAAATGATGCAGGTGAATAATTCATGTAAAACATGTACTGGCATAAATTCAAATAGATGAGAATGGCTGTGCTGCAGTTTCTAGAAATGACAGTGTACGTTTTACATTCTGGGAACAGTGCAGCACGACTTCATACCCAGCTGTTGATAATATATAATGCAAACCTCCAATGACCACAAGTGAGACATAATGGCCCAAATCAAATCAGGCAGTTAAATTAAGTCCATGAATTAAATTTAGTCCGTGGACTAAAACATTAAGTGTGAAATAGGTGCACCTTTCACATGCACATATCAGCACACGTTCATTATTGGATGTCTGTTCATGTACGCTATCTGTTTCTCACTTTTACGAAGACAAAATTTGCATAATCCATGGGCTTAATTTAAACTGCCTTACTTTGTGAATTTAGTCCAAACTGTTCAGAGGACTTCGGGGGTGCATACATGTACTTTCATTTTTATTTTTGTTGTTCGACATTGTACATTTTTTTCAAGCACAGCCTTTAGCAAGCTTGTAATGGTAGAATTGCAGATTGATGCAAAATGAGTTTACGTACAAACTGTGCAACAGAATACTTCTAATCACAAAATGCCAAGGGAGTGTATTTGGACCTGTTATTGACAGCTTGAAAATGAATATCATACACGGAATGATGCCTGTGCTTTTTCATCAATATCACATCTGGTTCAGGTAAACACTGTGTGGGATGCAGGGTAGGTTGATGGAAAGATGGTTATATTATTCTGTGCATCTTTTGCTCTCCTTTTTTTTTCTTCTATATTTCTTTAAGGCCTTTACTATGTTTTGGTGCCCAGAAGACTTTTTCCATCTTTTTTTATTTCCATCAAACAGTATTGTTATAAACCTGTGCATTAAACATACTGTTATGCAGAGTTTAGGGGGAAAGTATGAAGCAGTAATGCTTTAATTGTGTACTGCATCTCTGGCAAAGTGATACATATAGTGTACATGTATATATATGCATATGAAAGTCAGTGTTGGTATGACATGGTGCTGAAGTTGGACTCAACGGCAGGGTTATTGTATGCTTCTTTTACTTTGAAATATTTGTTAAATCATTTTTTTTTAGTCCAGGCAAGTCTCCAAATGTCTTAAAAGACTCAAGTGTTGTTATACATGTGGATCTCACCTGAAGAAAACCCAATTTATTGCTTTGTCGAAGGTGTATGGATACTTCTTGTTAAAACAAGACATTGCTGGAAAGTTGACGTCATCTGTGATTTAGGAACGGAGAAGCAGAATGAAGAGAAGAAAATGTGATGTGTTAGGACTACAGTGTAGAGCTTGCATGCCACATGTATTGAAACACTTGCTGTGAAATGTGAGTAGCATGTTGCATAAGTTTTCACTGTAGCAAAGCTACTTTGTCACAGAGCTGCTGAAAAGGAGTAATTTCAGCTGCCTTTATTTTCAGTGCATAGATTGACTTTGTACATTTCCCTTTATTGTCAGAGATTGCAAAACTGCTAGTTTTCAGAACATTTCATGTGATTTTCATGCTCCACATATTCAGCAATATGAGTAAATGTGACGTATGGTCAAATCAAGTTGATGAAATTTGCATTTATAGCAACAACAACAACAAAAGAAAATATGAAAGAAGCTTGTGTGATAAAATTGATGATGTGATGTATGTGGTCCTCCCGTGTACTTTGGACAAATGAGGTAAAGACTGATACAAAATTATATCGAAATGAAATGTGGTAATTGTGATGAAAGAGCATGTAGAAACTGGAGAGCAGCGATAGTCAGGCGAGTGTGATCTTTTTGTGGTAAAATCCTCCTTGTTACACTTCGCAATACACCAGCACAGGGGTGAATACATAGTGATGTTTGTGCCATTATATAATGCCATGTCTATGCATCCAAAGATTAACATTCTTTGACTCAATTACACTGTATGTTGTAATGTGTGAATATCGGGCATACTGGTATCTCTCTGCTGCTGCCTTTATTCATTCAAAGTAATGTCAAGAAAACTGCCAACTTTCGTTTCATTCTATTTGACAAAATGTTAACAGAGCACTGTGTGCACAGTGCATTAACCCATTTTCTGCCTTGAGCTGTGGACATTGTGTACAATGCTATGGGGTTTTCTGTGCAAATCTGCCCTCAAAGCACATAAGGGGTTGGCAAGGAGATTAGTCTCATACAGGCATGGTATTATATGTCTGTGATATTGATTAGCAGACTGCAAATTGACCAAAATCTGGTACAGCAGCCATAATCTTCAAAAAAGAGGAAGGTGGTATGTCTTTGAATTGAGATATAGCATGTGATAGGGCATTTACTTTACATTCCTCATTGAAGTAGTTTTTTTTTTAAAGAGACAATAGTGTAAAATCATGTAGAAATGGTGGTGGGGGGTCTTTTTAATTTTTTTTTTTTTAATTCTTACCTGCACATGTATTATTTGATGTATATTGTCATATTATTTTTAGTATTGGCTGATATTTATGGTGGTTTACTAAATTTTGGGCATTTCAGAAGAATCCAAAGGGCACATGAAATATTGGACCACAGATGCAATTTTGCATGCACATTTTGTTTTTTATTTGTAGTGTTACTTCCTGATTTTGGTGCTGTTTATTTAATTTAATTTATTTTTTATTTTTTATTATTATTATTTTTTTAATGTGGCACTGGTTTTGAGTGCCAAAGTCCAAATGTGCAGAAATTGTCTGTTGTCATTCAACTAAATGTGATATGCGCCATGCTTCGAGCTAGTAGACAGCCTATATGTATGTTACAAACATAGAAGCTTGACAGTTGTGGAAATATGTGATAAATGCTAGTTGTTGTGTATCAATGTTGTAAAGAAAGTGAATAAATCATTTATTACAAAAAGTATGGAAAATGAATATTGTTGATTGTGTCTCTTTATTCAGTTATATGACATACATGGTAGCATTAAACAGTGGAGTACCGGTAATGAGTGCAAGGGTAAAGCATATCACAAGGGGGGTGGGGTGGGAAAATCAAACATTAGCAGCAAACAGGATCACCAAAACACTATCATGCCACCTCATATGTTTACCGTGCACACCCTTGACATGGACAAACCTTGGGGGCATTTCATGAAGCATTTCATCAGATATTTTTCTCTAACAAACTGTCATAATACTGTAAGCTATGAAAATCCTTGCATGATTGGCCAAGAGCAAATTTGTCAGACAAAACACATCATGAAATGCCCCCCCCCCCCAGTCACATCAGATGACCCCATTTCCCCCACTTTATGACTACCCGCTAGGACAACATAGCCATTAAGTGATGTTTCGACATTGATGACTCTTTTGCATTGGTGAGATTAACCCATGTAAAGCAGGTGTACTAATCATTTCATGTGAGCATGTGAAACCTCGACACATTTACTCACATTTTAGAGATGTACATCATGCTTTAGAAAGAGCTAGGCCTAAATGACCTCAGCCTGACTGTAATGTTATGGTATGTGTACGGAGGAGGGAATATCCATATAAGTGAGTGTACTATAGGGCAGAAGCGTGCATCAGGAATTATAATCTTTCAAATTCGTGTTGTAGGAAACCACTGCACTACCTTGTGAAAATAAGGGGTTTTAATCAAATCTTTTTTGTGTGAAGTGTACATGCTTGTGAACCACCATGAAGTGAAGCTGAAGTGCATGGTGTCCTCGGGACAGGCAGTTTTCTTTTGTTATATCAAAATTTCGTCATAACCAAACAAATAAACAATAAAAATACATAGAGTGGATGACGTTGTGGCCATAATTTTTACTTTGTTGTATAAGGATTTTCGTTATAACCACGTTTAGTATAACGGGAGTGCACTGTACAGAATGGTTCTACACTGTATTAGATGTAATATTTTCAAAAGGGTTTAATTTGTGCAAATTTCATGAATCACTATTGGAACACAAATTCAACAACACGTGATAATGTCACCATGTACTGCTAGCTATAGCGGTATAGGGTACCGGTAACCATGGTAATCATGCACTTACTGACTTACAGCACTCGGTGTGCATAACATATGTCACAGTACAAGTGGGGTCTAACAGTTATTAAAATCACTATCACTTGTTAGTTCATTTGTCTTGAATTCTCCATTCTGCTTGTATACAATTGAACACTGACCTGTTGCTGTCAATGAAAGCTTAGAAGCTTTAAAAAAAAGCATGACGGATTTAATCACTTGGTACGTCCTATGGCCATGTAAATTCGGTAGTCCTAGATGAATCCGGTATCTGTGATACTGTCTGTCTGGGGATCAGCCGAGAATCAGTGTATACCCACGGCGTGCACGCACTGTCACCGGCTCTTCGGTGAACTTCACCAGGAGAGCAGCGGGCTAGCGTGAGCACACAGTCGTATATCCGTTCAAGCGTCATCACATCCCCTTGTTTCTCGGAAAATACTGTTCACAGCAAGAAAATTTGCTCACAGCATCTCGAGTTCTTATCATTTCGAATGTGTTACATTCGATCAAATAAGATCATGTAGCAAAAATGTGTAACAGTTAAACTGTAAAGAATGGAAAACTAGGTGCAAAGTTTGAACAGAACTTCAGAAGGCTGATGTAATGATCGATGAGTGAAACACGAAACGTGAAATTTACAGCTGGATCGACAGCAGAATTAGAAGAAGAAATAGGAGTTAGAATGTGATGGGGGTACAAAGAAGAGAAGACAGTGGGGGATGCAGAACAGAGTAGATGACACAGCGAAATTCGAAAGGAAGTTTAAGACTGGAAGAGAGAGAAGAGAGAAGACAGGTAGCACGCAGCGGAAAAGCTGCGTGTGGGAGATCGAGAGGGAATGAATGACTCACGCGACGCACGCATATGCGCATGAGCCTGCCACGGGCTAGTAGTTGGCTTTCGTTACGTACATGTATGTACTGCGAGTGACGTGCATGCATATAGCAGCGCATGTGTGTGGGCCGTGGGCCACACGTAACTATGGAACGCCTAAGGACAATGATTGATTGCTCTGCGGTTTCGATCACCGTCACTTTTTAGCACTTTTTTTGTCCAACAAGAAGTCGCCGGCTGCGACGCGAACGTTACGTCGCGACGCAGCCGCCCGGGTTAGACAATGGAAATAGGTGTATTGCGCTTGTGTAGAACGCCGTTTTTCCCTAATTAGCGTCATCTTAGAGTTCGCGTCGGAGAACTAAAGCTCGCTATTTTCCTGTCGACGTTCGTCGTGTGCGCGCCAAAAGTTCAACTATTTTTTGATGACAGTCACTTGTTACTCGATGTAGGTATAACGACCGTTTTTTGTTAATGATAATACATGTATAACCAGTTTTGATTAATTTGATGGTGATCATTCTTTTTTATGTGAAAATGTTCATTAATGGCTATAGAATTAGATGAGGACCACCTTTGATATGATTTTTTTTTTTTTTAGTATTTTGATTAGGTTCGTTTAGTGATAGTCACTTTTTATTATGTTGATCATGGTCACCTATTGATTAGGGCCTCTTCAATTCCAATCGTCACTTTTATAGATTTGATTGTCACTTTTAATCAGATCGACACATTGACTGGATCGCCTCTGTTGATGTGATTAGATCCTAATTACCACGTCATTTGACGTCACTTAAATATTTTCGTCATCTTTAGTGTGGTTGTCACTTTTGTGTGAGCGTCACTTTTGATACGTCACTATTCACGTCATATTTAACGTCGTATCAGCCCATTTTACAACTTTCCATATGTCTAGCTGTGGAATCATGAAGTACTCCCTCTCCTTGATCGTCGTCGTCGTCTTTTTCTTAAGAAGAAGACGACGTTAATTCTTCTTCGTTTTGGTTCAAATCCAGAGAATAAATGATTTCTGGTCGATTCATAATCTTCCAAAGCTCCGATATCCCGAACATCCTGCACCAGAATTTGGCCTATTTTTTTTTTTTAATCCATTCAAGAAAACGCATTGACTGTTCCAGTGAGCAAACAACCTTGAGAAGTGAAAGTAACTTGGTCATCCTACATGATTTTGTAAATTTTCGACAATGTAAGTTTTTTTTCATGTTTTGAATAGGCCCAATAAGATGACACGTCATTATGCAACCCAATGAGATTCTTATGAACAGGGGTGTGATGCTCCCTTATGTGCTTTCTTTCTCTTTGTCAAAGGAAATTAAAAAAAGAAAATGAATAAGGCATCATTCGCATAATCACACCTCAATTGCTCAAGAACTGGACCAGCGATATGATATCATGTTCACTCTCACATGGAATTTAAGATGAATCATCTCTTTCATCCATCAATTTGTCTTTCATCTTATACACTGGATCTTATATAACAGGAATAGGCCCTACATAATTAGTATGTATTCTTTTTCAATCTTTCTTCAGAGAAAAAAACCCAGAAATGCCTAACTGCTAAACAGGTGAAAATGAATAAGAAGGAAATCGTAACATGCATGTAATAAATACTTATACTTCAATAAAAAAAAAAAAAACACACACACACACACACACATAATGTTTTATCAGGTGATATAGGCCTATTATACATAATATATATACAAGGTTGATGCATTTTCGACTCGGACTCCTCACTAACACAAGGTGTGCCAATATTGCAATATTGGCACACCTTGTGTTAGTGAGGAGTCCGAGTCGAAAATGCATCGTATTTATGCAATTTAGGAATACACGTATGGGGTGGATCCAGGAATTCCGTATGGGGAGGCGCCTTTGCAAAATCAAAGGGGGGCGCACGCTCCCCCTACCCATATTTTTCTTTTTATTTCTTTTGTTTTAACCAAAAATAAAGAGGGGCGCATGCCCGGTGCCCCCCCCCCCCCCCTGGATCCGCCACTGCCTATTATACTCCCCCTGCTCGGCCTAATTCCTCATTGGATATCATATACCATGGTTATGCTTACGCTTTGGAGATTGTTGAATTGCATGATTAGTATAAAATTGAATGTGTGGCACATCACCTCCTCCCACATCCCTCCCCCGTTTGGTCTGCCTCCATGCACAGACTTATAGTGATAGGCCTACACTTCCCTGATTGACTAATTATTTACAGATGTTTAAAAAAATATGCCCATATCGTTGAATTTCAATTCTAGAAATACAAAAGCTCGAATGGGAGGGCGGGGCGGGGGGGGGGGGGGGCTAAACTTCACACCCTCCTCTTGTTCGGTCCCCCTCGATGCAGACTTGGTACACTTTGGGGATTTACAGTTTTCTGAATAGTTTGTATTTGGCCAAAAGTGTGCATCATGCATATCGTTTTATTCCAATGCTTACGGCCGAATGAGCGCAAACTCTACTCCGTGGTGTGGGAGATGATTGTATCCCCTTCCTACCACCTCATAGGACGTATAAGCGGAAAAAGAGGTGACAGAAGCTACTATTTACCAATTCACATTTCCCGGAATATTTCTTTTTCCTACTTACTGATAGGAAAACATCCTCAAATTTCACCAAAAGTGTGCACCAGGTCGCTGAATTTCCCTTCTCAGACTGCAAAATTTCCCTCGTATGCACAAGAGAAATGTAAAAAACAAACAAACAAAAAACCAGGTATAAAGAACAAGAAATAGATATAGTACACTTTGGGGATTGACAATATTCAAGTAGGACCCGATATTTTTACACAGACACTCAAAAATTGCCTCAGATCGTTTTACTTCAGTTAAAAAGAAATAACACAAAAGCTCCGTCTTGCGGGAGGGGTGTGTGCCCCTCTCACACTGACCCAGTGGCGGATCCAGGGAGGACCGCAACCGGCGCACGCCCCCCTTTATTTTTTGTTAAAACAAAAGAAATAAAAAGAAAAAAATGGGGGAGGGGTGCGTGCGCCCCCCTTTAATTTTGTAAACGCGCCCACTCTTTACGGAACTCCTGGATCCGCCCCTGCTGACCCCCTCCATCTCAAAAACTTACTGATACACAGTAATGATGCACGCAAGGAAAAAGAGCTAAGAACCACGATCTAGCCATTCACATTTCCATGGATATTTCTTTTCCTTACACTTTTCTGATGGAAAAAAAAAATCAAATAATGATAGGGCCTATTTCCTCAAACGTGTTCACTAACCCCGAATTTCAGGCCTGAAAAATTAATGTTTAAACTCCTTCGTGTGAGTGCGTGTCGTGTGTGTGTGTGTGTATGTGGGGGGGGGGGGGGAGGGGGAGGACCCCCCACCTCCCCTCCCCCCTTCCCCGGTTCGGTCGCTCCGCTCCTGGAAAGCTCGCACATCTTTCAGGTTTTACCCCCCCCCCCATAAAACAGATCAACGCCCCTGTGTAAGCCTGCTAACAGGCCGAGTTCACGGTGAAAGCAATAATAATATACAGTGTATAGTCTAACTCCTTGCTGTAACCATGCAAGGAGCGTGATGATTTCTCTTTGCTGTAACACTGAACACATTGTCATGTACGTCGTCTGTCTGGGTAAACAATGACATTAGAAATGAATAATTATATCAAAAGACTGTCTAAGTTCTTGTATTGTATAGGTCTACCTATCCGACCTCCTCGGGAAGATTGACATTTTTTAGACCCACTAGCGCAGCGAGTGAGTTTTTCATAGACTGTTCCAAAATAAAAAACGAGAGCATCCAATTCTCACTGATCCACGAAATAGGCCTGTGCATCATTTGTGTTATAAAATGGGGCCGTAAATTCATGAAATATAACCATAGTTTCCCCATCTTGCGTCCGGTACAGACTTAAGCCACGCGTTCAGATTTTACCGGACGCATGGCCCAGTGTGGATCAGTAAAATTCAATGCATGACAATTAATTGACCAATCAGGGGGGCATTTCATGAAGCATTTTGTCCGACAAATTTGCTCTCAGCCAATCAGATGCAAGAATTTCGGTATAGCTTGTAACAATTTGTCAGAGAAATATCTGACCAAAAGGCTTCATGCCAGAAATGCCCCCCCCCCCTAATTGCAGAGATTCTATAAAGCCCATTTATATAACAATCAATATAGACACATGCAGACTGCAATAATTTGCTATACCCCTTGTACAAAGGGGGTTTGGTTTGGTTTGGTTTGGTTTGGTTTGGTTTATTTCTGCATTTTCTCCAAATATAATTGCAAATGAAAACAGAGTGATACACTCAATATGCAAAGAGAGAGAGAGAGAGTTTAATATACAAATCAATAGAAGAAATATCATTTGCGTAACAACATCAGTCTGTAGTAACATATGAATCAAAATAACATATTAAGGCATACTGTATCTATGAACAAATGAGAAATCAATACAGGGGACCGTCATCATAAGCAGAGCTTGACGTGGATGAGGCCCTATCTATATATGTAATACGAATATAATACAACACCAATTATAAATATGCTCATAAAACTCTTAATCGTGATACACGAAACACATTTAGCTAAAGAGAGAATGAATGCTAAAGCATGCCTATTTTGGGGGTATACAATGTGCTTTACTGAAGGTCATGCACTATACAAATAAGTGCCCCTGTAAAGTCATTATCAAAGAAAAGAACGGGAGGGAATGGGAAAATTCAAAAACATTTTGCGTGGGTCAGGGCTGACTGAGACTTAAGGAAAAAAAAATACATTGATCAAAGACAACTAACTGGAAACATATTTCAATAATAGATACTTTTTAAGATGAGCCTTAAAGGAAAAAAGTGAAGTAAACTGCTTTAATTGATCAGGTAGGTTGTTCCAGAC
Source organism: Diadema setosum (assembly GCF_964275005.1). Classification (NCBI taxonomy): domain Eukaryota; kingdom Metazoa; phylum Echinodermata; class Echinoidea; order Diadematoida; family Diadematidae; genus Diadema; species Diadema setosum. The sequence goes on from NC_092686.1 coordinate 34,541,697, forward strand.
ATCGGGACCGTAATGTCTAATTGATTTCTGGCTAAAACAGTTTTTGGGTTCAGAAGGTGAAAGTCTGTGGAACGACGAGTTGAATATGTGAGTATATTCGAATTTAAGTGAAACATATTATGAAATAAAGAGGGAAGTTGATTTGTTGCGTACTTGACGCTGAAGGCCTACCGGTAGTACTTCCTTGCTTGAATCATGGACCCTATAAAGGTCCATAGTAAATGCACCGACGCAACGGCGCCACGTTTTCAAAAGTGTGTGTGTGGGGGGGGGGGGGGGAGGGGCACTTACGAGTTTCATGAGCTAACAAGCCAAAAAAAGAAAAAGAAAAGAACTTAAGAAGAAGAAGAAGAAGAAGAAAAAAAAAAAAGGTCTTCAGCTCATCTTTCCCTTCCACTTTCGGATTTCTTCACCTGACCAGCAAAAACAATTAAGCCTTGTCGCGCTCAGACTTCATTTAAGTTCAAGGTTTCTATCTACAAGTTGTATTTCTTTCTAACTAGTGCCACTCACAGTACACACTTCCGGGGTTTAAAAAAAAAGAAAAGAAAAGGTCCGCCGGGCATGAAATGTAAAGGAAAAGCGTGTATCCACTTGCTACATTGCCGGCTGCCCGCCGGTATAAAATCTCGCACTTCATGAGAGTCGAGGGGGCGTGTCAGATTGACCACGGCAGTACTGTAGCGAGATGCGAAGATTACATAATAATTCACGTGCATCATTTGCTCAATGAAACTTACTTACTAGTATGTGCGTGAATGACCGAGCTTGAAAGATGTATTTTACGCTCGCACTGTTCGTTGCAATTTTGAAAGTTGGGATATGCGGTAAGTGGCCTGCACTTCTTTGTAGAGGAAGATTACTTCGGTATCCTCTGATAATATCACATTTTGCTTATCGCTTCAATGAAAGCTAAAGGGGAATTCTGTTCGTTCGTGGTTTGCTTAAGTTCAGTCCCAGACGTCACACTGTGTGTTGGTAATATTTGACGCGTTGTACCGTGCACCACCGACACCGTGTACTGCGACCAGCCCGAACGAGCGCTCCCACAGTATAGTTTTAACTGCGTACAACTGCGTTTGCCTCGGGGTTAGCACCAACGTAGCTTCAACTAGAATATACCGTACCTAGATTCTACTACTCTAGCCAGCCTACGTACTAGCGAGTAGCAAGTGTAGCGGCTGGGGAGCTGCATTGCCATTGTAAAAGCTGTATAAATTAAACGTTTACCTACACATGACAAGACTAAGTAAAACCCTTTAAGAGTATTTTTAACTTTATCGCCACCAGAGCAGATGATGATGATTCATATTCACAGCATTCGTAATTGACACTATAGATCTAAATTTTATAGACACTCTATCTCAGAGCTACCAAGTCTCACACATTGTGAGTGAGATGTCAAGCATTTAGGGTCTGTCTCACGATCTCACGCATGACACCCATTTTTCTCACGCATTGGGAGCATAGCTTAAAGGATTAAAGTGAGAGTTGCAATGGAAGGCATGTTTTCCTTTTGTCTTTCAAAATAAGTTAAAAATAGTAAAAAAAAAAAAAAAGAGCTAAAAATTGAAAAAGCTCCCAACTGTGGGAGGGCGGACACCCCCCTCCCATAGGATCCCACACCCTCCCCTCGCTCGGTTGCTTCGCTCCCTCGCTCATGCACATGCGCGCACCCTGAGATGCTGAGTCATGAAAATCTCACTCATAAAATTTTTTTGAACTTGGCATCTATGCTATCTGTGTGTGTGTGTGTGTGTGTGTGTATGGCGGGGGTAACTGGGTTTGAAGTTGAACTTGAGTTGTCTCCTGTCTAAGTTTCCGATATAGTGATTTGTAAGCCTTTGCAATGACATGGTGAGATAAAGTGGTTACAAAAGAGCTAATGTGTTGTTCATCAGTAGGCCACTCCAAAAGATTTCTAATTAGTCCATCTCTGAATCGGACACAACATGTGGACACCAATTCAAGATAACAGTACTGAAGAACTGTTAAATCTACAGTGAGACAGTGCTCCATCTGTCAGAAATATAATTAACAAGTGGAATAAGCTACAAGCTTGTACCATCAATTATTGAAAGCCCATCAGTGAACTGTTTAAAGTCTAATCTAGAGAGATTCTGGTGCCAGAACAAGAACATATGTAGCCCTGAAGAGATTCTCCTGTCCATGCTATACATCTTCTGCACAGTGCCTACCATTCAGTACTTAATTTGAAGCATAAATTTGGTACAACTTCATGTCCTTCCAAGGTTTGTTATTCAAGGTATGTTAACAGTTTCTTTTATTTACACCACATGATTATACACCACATATTTACACCAAACTTATTCAGTTTGTGCAAATAGATATTTTTTGATCGTGTACTGTTGTAGACTGTTTTTTTTTTTCTTTTCTGTGTGAAATAGCATTTAGATCATTTGCATCAGATATAAAATGTCGAATGCCATCTCAATACTCTTTAGATATGAAATACCATGTACACAATGAATTTTCTTGTATCATTTGCAGGTGATGTCCCAACAGTCAACATCAGAGACACAACCTTCAAAGGAGTCAATCTCTTTCTCAGTGGAAGTACAAAGCCAGTCTTCTCATTCAGGGGAATCTACTATGCTGAGCCCCCAGTGGGAATGAGGAGATTTATGCCACCAGTAACCAAACGGCTCCCTCCAGGAGATTATGATGCCACAAAGCATGGTCCACTCTGTCCCCAGGATCTGGTCAAAACGACTGAGGTATTCCCACAGACGTTTCCTACCAATGATTCCAGTGAAAATTGTCTCCATCTAGACATCTATACCCCTTCCCTGGACCCCACAGCCAAGCTGGCTGTCATGGTTTTTTATCATGGTGGGGCCTTTACTAATGGTGGTGGTGGGTTTTATGATGGTACTGCCTTTGCAGCAATCCAGGATGTGGTATTGGTGGCAGCCAACTACAGGTTGGGTGCACTGGGCTTCCTCAGCACAGGTGATGAAGCGGCCTTTGGCAACTATGGACTCCTTGACCAACAGATGGTCCTGCAGTGGGTGCACAATCACATTGCAGGTTTTGGCGGAGATCCCAAACGGGTCACCATCTTTGGCGAGTCAGCTGGTGCAGTAGCAGTAGCACTGCACCTCCAGTCCTCATTCTCTCAGGGTTTCTTTCACCGAGCCATAAGTCAGAGTGGCGTGGCCCACAGTCCCATCATGATGTCACAGCAGCCGCTTCATGTTGCCAAGAGACTGGCAGAAAGGCTGCAATGCCCAACATCCAGCAGCAGAGCCATTGTGGAGTGTCTGCGCTCCAAATCTCCAGAGGAGATCCTTGCTGTCAACATGGAAGCACCAGATATACCAGCCATGCCGTTCAGCCCTGTAGTGGATGGCCTATTCATCGACGAGGACCCTGTAGTGGCCCTCATGAGGGGACACTTTAATCCTCAACCGCAACTGCTGCTAGGGGTTAACAACCACGAGGGAGGATTCAACAACTTGGCTCACCGATTGTCGGGTGATGTCTTCAAGCACTTCAGTGCCAAAGCCTTCAGGCTAATGCTTCAGTATGAGGTACCATACAAAGGGCTGTTGAAGCTTTCTCTCTCTTCCCACTTCCATTAATTATACTTAAATGCATTTATCAGTGAGAAAGTTGTCTTCAAAGACAGAGCCAGTTAATCTGTATCACAATTACGTGATATTTTCAGCATTTGATAACATGGAAAGAACCACCTGCCATTCTTTTCAACCCAGTTCATAATCATTGGAACTTGCAAAAAGTGCATAGGTTAACTTTCTGTCTACAGGGGCAGTTCACTTTAAGTAATGACCCATTTATTTTACCACTAAATTTGATGCTAAATCTGCTTGTAAATTGCATGTGATATGTGTGTATATATACAAGTATTGTGATCTGTTATATAAGTATATGTCAGTGTAACGACAAAAACAAACAAACAAACAAACAAACAAATTACAAACAAACAAACCTGATGAGACAAATGTAGGTTGGAACTTTAAATGTAAATACACTATTTCCTTGGTAGTTTGTGTATTGAGGTTTACATCAAAACACACATGAAAAGTAACATTCAGAACAGGTTTTTTTTGTTTTTTGTTTTTTGTTTTTTTTTTAAGTTTCTGAATGCTTTTGCTAGAAAATTTTTCATAGAGTGACAATTTCTTGTGCAAATTTTTGTTTAGAGAAATAGATATTAGGTATACAATGCATTATAATTATATAAAAACTAGCCAAATAAAATGAATATTCTCTTATGATTGCAGTTCAATAAGTTCATGCCAGGAGACATGAGTGAGATCATTGAGGGGGTGGAACACCTGTATGGAGGCAGGCAGGGTGTGACCGATGAAAGCGCTCTGCAAATACTAACGGAAGTGCTCGGAGACTGTGTGTACCTTGTGCCGGCTGTGACACTGGCTGATGTATTTACAGGTTAACTTCAGCAGGCTTTGATTTATTGTAGCCTACTAGGCAGAGGCCAAGAGGAACCAGATGAAGTTATCTCTGATTAAAGATCTAGGGGGTGTTTCATAAAGCTGTTCTCAAAGTTACGAATGACTTAAGAACGACTGGAACACGTTCTGATTTGCTATACTTATCAGAATTTCAATAATTCAGCGCAAAACTTGATCGCCAGTTGTTCTTAAAGTTGTTCTTAGCCTTATAACAACTTGGTGAAACACCACCCTGGTAGCGTGGGGAGATGTGGGTGGCCTGATTGAATCAATCTTTTACAACACCTAAAAAGAATGTAGCTATCTGATTGGTCGATTGTCATCACGTTACATTCAGTTAGAAGTAGCATCGCACACTGTGGCTATCAGCTTTGCAATTTTGTTTGAGCAAAAATGGATAGCACATGTTTTCCATTGCACGGCTCTGATGTCACAATAAACAAACATTTGCCGTGTGCACTCGACAATTACAAGCCCGCTTGCAAGTGCGTACTTTTGTCACTCATTTTTGTGAGCAGCTTCAACTGATCAGTTTTGCGTACATACGTACTATTCATTAATGACGGCTGACTGTGACTGTGCAGCTACTCATTCGCCGTCATCACAAAAATGGTTGCCATTTCTGTGCTAAAATTAAGAATCTGTGTGGACTACATCCATTGACGTCCGAGGTGTTGTATAAAAAAAAAGTAGTGTATGGTCTTTACTCATGCAATGGAACAAGATTTCGCACTCAGGGAAAGATGAGGCGCACGATTCAACTCGGCTTCACCTCGTTGAATAAAGCGCCTCTATCTTTCACCTTGTGCGAAATCTTGTACTACAGTGCACTCCCGTTATAACGAACACGGTTATAACGAAATTCCGGTCATAACGAAGTAAAAATTTGGGCTGCAATGTCATCCACTCTATGTATTTCTTTTGTTTATTTGTTCGGTTATAACGAATTTCCGATAAATGAAAGAAAACCGCCGGTCCCGAGACTTCGTTATAACGGGAGTCCACTGTACTGCACTCGTGACCATTCACTATTTGTATATCGTTGCCCACCGGGATATGTGCAAAAACCACAAATAGTGCCTGTCAGCGTATATGTGCATCAAAGCTTATGCTCATTGATAACAGCAAGGAAGCTCCTTGATAACAGTTGACTCCAGCCAGGATTCTTCGGCTGTTTGTGTACTCTTACAAAAGATAAGTGATAAAGCAGCACACAATTTCTTAGGGGGAATTCTTGAATAATCCAACCTTGGCCAGCCTTACCACCCCATGTTAGTCCCTCATTACTTCAGTGGCGGATCCAGAGGGGGGCGCAACCAGCGCACGCCCCCCTTTAATTTTCGTTAAAAGCAAAGAAAATAAAAACAAAAAAAATGAATTGAAACCCGGAAGTGGCACCAGAAATATTAGTCACGCCCCCCCCCCCCTTTACAGAATTCCTGGATCCGCCCCTGTTACTGTCATTTACAATAGAGGCATTTACAAACATTATTCCTCTTTTGTTCCATATTTGAAACTCTTATATAGAGAGCTTTTAGAAATTATTACCTCTATTGAAATCTATATCTTGTTTGTGAACATCTGTATTCATAGTACTGGCGTATTAAAAAGGAACATGCATACTTAGCCCCATGAGGATGGGCTGATTTTGCTGCAACATGCATTTCCCATGGACACTTGCCTAGTAAACTCGTGGCTCGTCCTCAATGGGTTAACATCCCAGCATGTGAAGGGCTGTTTATAAACATCTTCCTTGATTATTGTGTGCATGGTAACTATTCATCTAAACTAAACATTACTTCAGAGAACACAATCCTATATTTAAGTGCTTTTTCATTTTCATCTTTTATTTTAGCCTTGGGATTTATCTGACAATTTTAAATAGAGGTAGAGAATGAAAAAGTACTGTTGTTAAGTGGGCAAGTGTGTGGATATACTTTCTAACAGTTTTGACATTAAAACTGAAAAAAAAAAAAAAACGTATGAAGGTCTGAAAATGTTTCTCAGATTTCCCAATATATGGCTGTGAAGTTCAAATGACCTTACTGGAACCTTGAACCTTTTGTTTGGAGAGTTTAGTAGTGGTAATAACAATGACAAACAGACCCAACATAGAGAGCATGATGTTCTCTGCAGCACAGCCAATCTTGATTGCAATCAAAATTTACCGATTGTTCCCCTCGTCCTTTTGCCAGGGGTTGGTGGGAAGGTGTACTTCTACGAATACCAGCATCGATTGTCGTACTCCCCAGCCCCTGAGTGGGTCAAGGCTGACCACGGGGATGAAGAGGCACTGGTCTTTGGCTCTCCTTTCCTGGAGGAAGACCGGCTGGGTCAAATGTCCTTCACGACAGACGAGAGGGCTCTCAGCCTCTCCCTGATGACTTACTGGGCCAACTTTGCTAAAACTGGGTGAGACTCTTCAGCAGTACTTCATGAGTAACTGAAGTGATTTATGCAAGAATTTGAAAGTGCACAAGAAAAAGATATCTTTGCCTTAAAAAGAACAATATGAATTTCACAGCAGACTTTGTAAATTATGTAATTCAGGTGCATTGTAGTACTGACATTTATTTCACAGGAAGAAACAGAGTATGAGCGATTTGAATGTGCCGAAGTAAATCATATAAGTTATATGGATGCAAACTAAATAAGTTATAAGCTGCAGTATTCATACTGTCCTTGATGCCAGGGTGCAAAGTAGAAAAAAAGGAAGTCACATTTATTCAGTACATTAGCATTAGCATTAGAGTTTTGTTAAGATGCCTTTTCAAAAGGAAGTACATGTACACTGTAACTCCAGTGCACAGCTGCATGAACGCATTACATTTACCCAAGATTGCCATTGAAATTAATTTCACATCTTGATTATTTTTTCTTCCCCCCTTCAGCAATCCCAATGGGGAAGGGGACAATCCAGACTTGCCCCTATGGAGGCGATACACCGTTCAGGAGAAGGCCTACATGAAGCTGGATATGCAGTCTGAGCTGGCCCAGAACCTTAAACCCGACAAGGTGGCCTTCTGGAGTCAACTGATGGCCTCTGCCCGCAAGCAGGTGGAGCGAGATGAGCTATGATCTCTAACGGGGGGAGTAGAAAAAACAATATGCACAAACAAACAAAAAACAGCCATCAAGCTAACAACAAGAAAGAGAACACGTACTACCTGATATTATATTTTGCAAAGACAACTGGACACCACTTATTTACAACTACAGTCAACCTTGCTTAAATCCATCTCGCATTAGTCGAATAATCGCCTAAGTCAAAGGTCTTTTCAAGTCCTCTTCTCTTTATATTCTATTGAGTTTAATCCCCTCATAGGTCAAATTTTCTCTAAGTCAAAGCTATTTCTTCAGCCCAGATAGATTTGACTAAGGCAAGGTTGACTGTAGTAGACATCAGTAATCAGTTACCAGTAACTCTCAGGATTTCAAGTTGCTGTTGTGGTGGATACAGATATTATGAGTTACTACTAGTAGATGAAGTAGTTCTTAATGCAACAATGAATGCAGGGTATGTTACCATATATATGTTGTACCTCAATGTTCAGCTTGAAAGGCATTGGTCATTAAACACAAACCCCTAAAACTCAGTCCAATATCCTATACATTTAACCTGTAGAGAGAAAGAAATTCTCGATAAGTGAAGACTCAACTCACATCTATACAAATAAATTTGAAGTGATACAGACTGCAGGACATCAAATGTAAATATTTGCCAACAGTCATCAATCACATCAAAATATTCTATATACTGCTCAGTTCATTAACATGGAATGAAGTGATGAAGTTTTAGCTCTCCTTTTAAATCTGGAAAAAAATGTATTCATCGCAGAAGGTACAATATTCCTAATTAAATGACAAATTTGGAGATGTTTGAATATGTGTGATTTTACTAGAGCAATGTAGAGGTACTTTCATTGCTGAAGGAAATAAGCCTGTGTGACAGTACAGTGTGACATTCTAATTCAGAATGCCAGTTTCTCAAGGACTCTTGTTGACGTGCAATGAGTATCCATGTGAAGTCAAAATAACACTACATTTTGGCAAAGCTAACCAAACCTGTGAATGCAATAGTTTTGGAGCATTGTCATATTTCCGTCTTTAGACTTTGAGATGGATTATGGTATGGTAATTGTATGTGAGACAGAAACCTTACCATGTTTGCATAAACTATATATTTGACTGTGCTTGATTGAATCTTACATGTATACTATGTACTTACAGGGACTGTACAGTATTGGTTGAGGTGAGGATTTAGCTTTGAACATTTTGTGAGATATCTAAAAAGCACTCTATGAAATGTTAAAGAGCATACAATTCTAAAAGGGGAATTGAGATTTTATTTGATGAAAATCGGTATTGAAATCACTGAGATATCCAAAAATAAGTTACATGTTAAACAAAGAGATCCTGTGATAAAAGTCGTGGCTTGTCACATTTTATTAGGATTGCTTTTTTTTTGTTGATATCTCGGCTATTTCAATACCAATTTTCACTGAATAACTGTTAATTCCTCTTTGAATTACATGTTCATTCATATTTCATAAGAGGTTTCTCATTATCTCACAAACACACACCCAAAAATTGTTGGAAACCTGCATCCATATCTGTATCAAAACTATACACTGTACCATCCCTTTATGCTATGTGGTTTCAGCAAGGGGCAATATTTTTTGAAGTCTTCTGAGGAAAACTCTTCCCCCCCCCCCCCAAAAAAAGGGGGGAGGCAAAAACACCACCAACATCATCCCCTGACACCAAAAATCAAAAGCTATCTCCATCAAGTCTATCCCTTGTGAGGCAATAATGTAGAGCAGAAACCAGACTATTTTTATTTTGTTTTACAATAACTGTCATTTATTGTGCAGCAGTATGCTTTCTGACAAGAATGACTATTAACTGCACAAAACAGTTTTACAAGCCTGTATTTGAGAAAAGTCTGTACATTTACTGTTCTTCCAATAATAATAATAATAAATAATAATAATAATAATAATAATAATAATAATAATAATAATAATAATGATAATAATAATAATAATATTATTAATAATAATGATAGTAATGATACTGTAAAACGAGGAATTTTCGCGTGCACTTTAATTTCGTGAACTTCGCGAGCGCCAAGATTCGCGACATTAAAATGCACGCGAAAGTCCTTGTTTACACTATTATGCATTGAACGTCAATGGCACTTTGCGAAAATTTCATGCCACGAAAAAGGCTGCCGGTTCCAATTCGTGAAAAAATTCATGCCGCGAATATATCATGTTTTACAGTAATAATGATAATGATAATAATAATAATAGTAATAATAACAAACTTTTGATGCTGCCTTCATTCCAAGATTTGAACCAATGAGCTTTCATATGAAGAGGAAGTGATCTCTCCACTGCTGTAGGGAATATTGTACTAGCTACTGTGTGATACTTTATAGCTCATTATGTGCAATTTTTGCAATATTCATGTTGATGAATTGTGCTTCTGAAAGTGCAGAAATCTGACGAAAATTATGTATGTTTGATGTAACGAGATTCTCCATTCTATGCAATTCGTGTTGCAATTTGATATTACTAGTATGTGGTTTTATCAGGGTCATTCTACTACATAGCTAGGTGAAATTTTGTACATGTTCTGTATTAAGTCAAAGTCAACAGAATAGTTATTGTACAATGTATGTGCATAGTATGATTTGAAATGAATGGTTTCTGTTATGTACTCATTGGTATCAGTAGTGGATGCATGTTGAGAGTGGATCTCCATTTCCTGTTTTTGTTTTTGTTTTTTTTTTTAACACTTTCTGCATTGGAGAGGGAGCATGGTATATACTTGCAGCAACTCAATTATGGTAGCATAATTACATGCAAGGCAAAATTGGAAGTGCTCATATTCAACTGGTTAAATGGGCAGGGAATAAATAAGACAAACAACAATCCTTCCAGCATAGTTTGTGATATAATACACTGTAGCTATAATAGAATACACTGTAGTTGAAAACTGACAATAAAAAAAAAAAAAATTGACACAACTCTTATCCATAGTCAATGAGCATGCACATGAAGTAGTGATGTCCTGTTGTATGTTCGTGTGTGCATGTGTGATCGTTTCAGCTACATGGATTTCTTAATTTTCACTAAAGTGCAATTCTTGTGAATCGATCATAAGATTTGTAAAAGTCAGATGTAGTGGCAAATTGAAAAATTTGTTCCGAAGTGGAGTATATTGTACAGGCCGAAAAAAAAAAAAAAAAAATGATATGTTTATCTAGTACCTTGCATGGAGAGATATCAACTCCCTTGTGGATTTAGCTCACTGCATACGAGGCAATGTGAGATGTAAGATATGGTTTTATAAAATTAAGTTGTTTTTATTTTTTGTAATTCTTCTATCATGCAATCGCAATAAAATCCAGACTAACTCTGTGTATACCAGCTGTATGTACGCACGGTGTGTATATGTATGGCCTATGGCAGTCCCAATGAATTGGCGAAAACAGTCATGTCTCATTATCTTGTCTACTGCATCAGACTGAACTTTGGAACTCTGGCGTTGTCTCAAGTGTTACATTCAAGGTTGCCTGCTTCCTCAATAATAAGAAAGCTAGGAAATTGCATGGAAATTTTGTGTGTCTGTGTTTTCTTTCAGTAGCATTAAATTTGCATAAAGATTTACCGTAACATTCTTGTTCGTTGTTAGATGGTCATGTAGTCATGCTCATAAGAGGCTCTTTCATGTAATTTACATCGTCGTTAATGGCTATATTTAATGAAACTTTGAAGTACAGTGTATTTCCGTGTTGTTCGTTTTTTGTACTAAGATTTCTTTATGCCTTCCAACTTCAGTGGGTTGTTCTTAGACAATACATTCAAGCAAAGTCACGTACAAAAATACTTTTAAAGATATTCCAGCGTTTGTGAAAATGACAGATTTGAACTGCATTACGGGAGGTCTACTCATGGTTTCCTTGTATCGTAAGCAGAGGAATCTGGAAACGCAAGCACTGTATTATTATCATTATAGTAGGTGGAAATACGCTGACAATCTCCAAGCTGATGGAAGCTTCATAACATCTGGCAGATGTCAAAGCCACGTACAACGACTACGTATAGCGAGAGGCGGAAATCTCGGAAACAAGCAGGGTGGTTGATCAGGTGGCTACGGACGTTGACTTTGAACTGACAGCAGTGTATGCATCCTTTCAGAACGCCGTGTACCATATGAAGTCAACATGATCCATGCGGCATCCAGAGAAGGATGAGGAGGTTCAGAATGGAAAGTGTCCGTCAAAGATCACTTAACAAAAATGCATTTCAGCAGTACAGCTGCTGGGCTTGTGACCTTAACAAAAAGATCTGGCCGCATTAAAATGTACTTCAATGGCTCCCCTTTCATCCATCTATCCTTGTTATTGTTTGTTTATAAGATAATAATTATGTAACAGAGTTGCCCTATCTTATCTCAAAGACTTGATTTTTTTCCCCCCTCCGCTCCCCCACTTCTACCCGATCTCTCCGTTCTTCCTCCACTCTACATTATGATCACATGGTCCCCACACCTGTAGCCGTTGGGAAAAGGTATTTCCTGTCGTTGCTCCATCTCTTGGAACGAACTCCCTTTTCACATTCGAAATGCTGAAAGTGTAGATAGACGTTTTCAGACCGGATGAGATGTGGGGCTGCTGTGGCAAAGTGGATAAGACTCTCGACTTCTAATCGGAGGACCCGAGTTCGATTCCCGCCCACCCTTACGTCCTTGGACAAGATGTTTTTACCCACTACATCCCTCTCGACGCAGGTGTGTATAAATGGGTACCTGGCAACGCTAGGGTAATACTAGTGGCAGAGCCCTCTGGTAGAGCAGTGACAACACTGAAGAGGCTTCCCTGGATAAGGGAGACATAAAGAAGAGACATTATGAGATGCATACTAGTATATGGACGCTATTGAGTCACAGAAGCTCGTTCGTAATTGACGTCGCGGTAGTATCGAGATGGGATGATAGCAGCCATTATTGACAGGACTGACATCGTCATCATTGTTACTCTAACGATTAACGCCCGTTACCATGCCTCCTTGCATACAGAGATTTAATTTGTCCATACAAATGAACTCCGCTCCATTTCCCAGTTGACTGTTGCGAAAAAGTCACAAAAATGAATGTAGTAAAACTTTCATTCAAGTCAGAAAAATAAAAGTTTTTAAGATATAAAGTACCGCGGTTTTTTTTTTCTTCAGGAAATAATGATTTTGGTCAAGATCACATCATGTAAAAAAGATAAACTAGGTGTCATCGCCTCATATTTTGTACATTACACGTACTTGAATCCGAGACCATTCTGAAGCAAATAATTTTCACACAACAATAGATATATAATGTACTCTTAAATGAATCCCACAAGGATTGGAACAATCATCCCCCAGCATTCCCACTGATTTCCACTGATCAGTTACTAGCCATCCCCTTTAATGTTTTAACGGTCACATTAATGAGTTAATAATTGACCATATTAACCCTCAACAGAAATGATATGAATATCTACGCAATGCGCTTGCATGCAAGCTTGCATAACTTTATTTGCATCCCAAACTAATGAATATCCATTACTTTTTATGTGAACACGATTCCTAGCTGTTTTATTTTACTCTCTTTAAAAAAAGTCGTCTTCACCTTGTGTAAACGACCGTTGTAATAGAATCCAGGACAAATTTCCTGCACGATTGTATACGGTCTACGTTACAACTCCACTTATTGACTTTACTGCTCATCTGCCAAATGGGGCTCTCACAAAAAGGCAGCTCTCGAGACAAGAATGAACATTGGAACTTGATAAGCTGCTTGTTTATCTGAGTTTGTATCGGGAAAGCGTCGGGACGTAATGTATTTCCTCTTACATACGCGTTCACCAATTTGTGCTGCACGTTTTCATCTTTGTTTTACTCCCATCTTGATGCAACGGAAGCCTTCTGCAACGATCAAAAAATGGCGCAATCGAAGAATTCAGGGTTTGATGACGCCATTCGGGAAGAGCTAGAATGCGGCGTGTGTTTGGAAAAACTTACCTTCCCGCGGATTCTGACATGTCTTCATAGTTTCTGCCTCCACTGTTTGCAGAAATGCGTGAACAGCAACTTGACATCAGATCAGTGTCTCCATTGCCCGACCTGTCGAGAGCCCACGGTTCTACCAAGCTCGGGTGTGGCTGGACTGAGGGCGGATTTTCGTGCTAACAAACTTCTGAATGCGCTGGAGGAGGAGGAAAAGAGAAGAGCAAAACTCAGCTCAGTGGGACAAGAGTGTTCGCTTTGCCAATCAAAGGACACTTTGTCCTACTGTCAGGATTGCGATCATGTCATGTGTAAAGTATGTTTAGATTTCCATGGAAAGATGCCTGTTTGTCGAAATCACGATGTGTTCCCTTTGCATGAAGTAACGAGTGGAAAGAGCAAGTTGGCTACCAGGAAACATGAGGCAGTTTGCCAGCAACATAAAGAAATGCTGAAATTTTTCTGCAAATCTTGCAGTACTCCAATCTGCTCTGATTGCACGATTCTCGATCACAGCAAAGCAGATGGCCACGAGTTTATGTACCTAAAGGAAATTATGCCAGAACTGCGGAAAGATGTCTTGGAATTAAAGAAAAAGACTGAATCCAATCAGAAGGATCTTGAAACACACTCACTGACAATTGGTAGAGTTAGAAACCTCGTGGAATCCAAATGTGCTGACATCACCAAGAAGATAGAAGCTGAAATTGAGACCATCAGGCAGACATTAGTCAATCACGTCGAGACTGTGAAAAACAAGAATCTCCAACAAATACAGGGCATTCGAGAGAACAATGAGTTGGCTCTGAAAGCTACAAGGAACATCCGCAAGGTTGTTGACCAAGTGGCTACCACGGACGATGACATTGAATTGACAGCAATGTATGCATCACTCCAGAATGCCGTGGCCAGCATGAAGTCAAATGATTCCACTGAAAAAGATCTTTGTAGCATCGAGGAGAGGATGAAGAGTTTCAGGATGGAGCTCGTGAACGACGACAAACGATTGTGTCCTTCTATACGCCTTGTACTTTCGAGATTACGCGTCCTTCGTTCGTCCCTACAGGTACCAACTCTGCTTGGTGTGTGCTCCCACCAACCCGAAAAAGTGTCAGCAGTGTTCGAGATGAACAGAAGCGTCAGTGTTGCAAATCTCGTTCGGTTGTCACCAGTAGAGCACACACTTGGGTTATCAGGAGAGCAATGGACTTGCGGTAATCCTATCCGGCTTTTTCGGAAAAGTGGGTTTCAATCAATTGTTAATCCACAACCGAACACGGGGTTTAATTTAGGTCAGCCGATGGGCTCTGATAGCTTCTTTGGTCATCAGCCGGCGAAGTCACACCTTGGTAAGGCGGCGCAGGAACATAATGTGAACACCGAAGCAAGTGCAACACTATACCTGTTTGCAATTTTGCCCAATAATACGATGGTAGTTTATGATAATAATAGACAAACAGTCAGCTTCATCGAGCTATTGTACTGTCCCCCTCAAAGACCTATTTCTTTCGATCGTGCTATCACAAGGCAAAACAATATTCGTCTTGGACATTGTACTGACATGGCAGTCGACAGGGCATCCATGAACATATATTTCATGAATTCTGAGGTCAGTGCGATTGCTGTGTTTTCACCGGGGAGAAGCAATATTAGATCAATTTCAACAGGTGAAATATGTCCGACTGGAATCGCTGTCTGTCCGGGCTCTCCCGAAAGACTCGTCATCGTCCACGAGCCATCCTCGGTCTCTGTTATCGATGTCGAGGGTAAAGTGCTCCGTACGATTGAAATCTGTCATAGCCGCAGTGGAGTTCGGGGCATCAGCTCACAGGACATACGGGTAGCTTGTAGCGAGGATGACAAGATTTTCGTCCTGCACCGTGAGGGCACAGAATACACTTTGGACGTCTTCAGCCTGGATGGAGTGTTTATGGCCACGCTTTTCAGAGACATCACTGGGGAGTCGCAAGAACTCGTTCGCAATGCTGTCGCGGTGGCATCAGACGGGACAGTAGCAGCCATCGTTGGTAAGACTGATGTCGTCATGGTTACTGACGAAAAAAGTGATGGACTTGAAAACTAACTGATATCTTCGTGATCTCTCAAGGGGGGGGGGGGAGGTGCAGTCGAGAAATCGAGAAATTTGACTAGTATTGTCATGGTAGCTATACGGAAAATGCATACAATACAGAAATGACTGGTAGGAAGGCCTATACGTATCGCCAGTGGTTTATACGCAGGAAGAGAAGCATTCTTCAGAGCATTTATATGTCGTCATGGTTACTCGACGAAAGGAAAATGTAGTGTAAAATGAGATGTCGTCATCGTTACTTAGGTACATAGAGGACGTGGTTATTGCTGGAAGTTCATTAACCCGTCTCAACATGAGCAAATCTGGTACCTTCAGTTTGTCTTGACTGCCTGGGTTCATTTTTATCAAACATGTAACAATGCGGTCATGCATCAAATACCAGTTGTTAACAGAAGATGAAGGATCTTTAAGATTTACCCATGCCTTTTATATGAAGAGGAAGAACTCGCTTAGCCTTCAAAATTTTGTCTAAGCGTTTTCCACAATATGTTCTTGAATTCTTTGTTTCCGTTGTCTTGTTGCAGGTACGTAAATATGCAAATTGCTTTGTTCAAGCGGACTCGGATGTATACTGAGGGAAATATGTAGTCCAAACAGTGACAAGGTCATTAGAATCGAAAAGACTGTGAATATAGCTTTCAATCTATAATATCCAAGCATTGATGTTGGTCAGTCGCATTTGTAAATCAGACTAGGTAGATCCATTATGCTCTCACAAGTTTCCCATTGACTGGAAGAAAAAAGAAAACATGATTATTCTCAGCGTCAAATCGTTGCGATGTTGTTGATAGAGGTATAGCACTAGTGGCTTCCTACAATTTAAAAATGATAATATTCTATTTCACAATTAAAAGGGTAATATTTGGTTGCAGCCTTATATAGACCTGGAAGGTCCCATAGACCGACGTGCACTAGATTATGTAAAATGCCCCAGTTCTTTTTTGAAATACTATACCATGCATGTGAATGTGTGTGCGTGTGTATGTTTGTGTGAGCGTATTTCTGTGTGTTTGTGTGTGTGTGTGTGTGTGTGTGTGTGTGTAAGCATGTGTGGTGGGAGTATAAATTGGGATGCATGTGTGTGTATGTGTATATGTGTATTAATCTATGTTTGTATAAGCTTGAAGGAAAACTATTATACTAACTAAATGACATGCACTGTATAGATTCTTTCATGAAGCTTTTGACTGTGTGTCATAGGGATGCTTTCCGTGTGTGTTTGCCACAAATTGAGTGGAATATTTTACTATGGAATTCAATGAAATCTTCGGTCTAACGGACCTTCGGTCAATAGGGATTTCACCAAATATTTCCTGTTCATCATCACGAAGCTGTGGAAATGTATATAAGAAAACTTGACCTAAAAATCTTGAAAGCGAGATGCAGCGGAGTTTCAATAATAGACACACATACAAAAATGTATTGTGTATAGTAGCATACAGTATTGAATTAGTCGTTCCAATTTTGTATATAGCTTTGACTTCACCGGTTAGCAAGAGAAGAAAAACAGGAAGAAAAATACTGAAAACTACAACAACAGCAAACGACAAACAACCTCACAACAATGCGTGGAAAAGAACTGAATATCATTGGTTTAATTATCTAAATAAGTGATTTTTATCGCTTGTACATGTACACCTTAACCCCAAATGTATTGTGATCTGTAGTAGTCTTCTTATTCAGCGCTCTCGTCACCAAATCTCAAAAAGTCATAACTTTTGAACGGAATGTCAGATTTTCCTAAAACTTTCAATGATGCGTTCTACTAATATTGCTGCATTCACTGAATCCACATGTATTTTGGTGTTTAATTCCCCTTTGTCACTGTTTATGTTGTGCATTTTGATTCGGTCATAAACCATTTCCCACAAGTATTTTTTTTTTTACACTTATACGTGGTAATGGCCCGAGGAATTACAGCAAACAATAGGAGTGTTCTACATGTATTATGGAAATCTGGCTGAATGTGTGTTAACGGATCATTTACGAATATAATGACATAAAAAAAAACACTTTTCGAATAGCATGGATATAGCATAGCTAATGTAAACAGACATCGATTACTGAGTTTGTATTCCTGTATACATTTTTGTCTTAAAACATTATTTTGTTTGATTACTGCTCTGATGTACGTCTCTGTGTATCAGAAAAAAGAAAGAAAGAATGCAATCTTCGTTTAAGTAATCTTAAAATGGAATCGTTCAGGTTCTGATCGAATTTTTAGAATTTGATTCGTAGAAGGATCCCAAGAGGATTCAATGTAAACCTTTACCTAGGTAATAACATACAGCAACACTATCAATCAATGCTTTTACGCGCCATTTCGGAGGCCCTATAGAGATACCACTATAGGGGCTAGTATGACGAAACTCAGAGCTCACATAGAAAATTTACGGTTAAGAAGCCATCATTGGGTCTTTAATGTAGTCACAGTTTCGTTCGTTTCTAGACAAAAATGTTGCCTTGCCCTTTCCTTTATGTTTTTGACTGTTTAGAATTGAGATTGATGTGAAGTCCATCATAAATGTTTCTTCTTCTTCTTTTTTTTTTTGGTAATGTGACGAAATGTATTCAAAAATATCACAGTGGCATACCATAGGACCTTCATATCTGACTGACTGAAGGGGTGTTCTCATTTAACATGTCATGTTGTTATGGTGAGAGAAACGACCCAACAAGCAAACAACCCAAATCTTTGCAGAACGTGGATATTTCATGGTCATGCAGGTATAGTCATTCTTGTACTTTTAATGTCAATGAAAGATTTGCATGTTTCCATTTCTCTATATCTTTGTTATTTTGCACGTAGGTTGATTTCTGCACTGTTTTTTTCCAAATAATAGTTATTATCTTATTTTATCATAAAGCTCATTCGTTTAAAAATCTAGTTTGTTAGATGATGTCTTACTGTATATAGATTAAATCAGAAGCATTTGCCTGAAAGATGTAACTCTCATGCTTTAATGGGAATGCCTTATCATACTTTATAAGATAATAATGATCCGAGAAACTCTATCATGGAAGTGCAACCAAAATGGGGGGGGGGGGGGGGGGGGATATCGTGGTGAAATAGCAGCTTTGAAAAATGCGTTGTTGAACAAAGTGTTTTACAAATTCATATTCAGGCTAGTGTGACAAAATGTCAGAAAAACAAAAAACAAAAAACAAAAACAGAATCGCGAAATAGTTGTGGAAGACACCGGTGTAAAGTAGAATATTATGTTTGATAGTATGTTTATATCTATTAGCTCTTTAGCTCTCTTATCACCCATGTCAGTTGAAATATTGTCACTTTTAATTTGGGAAAGTATATACTTTATTAGAATGTTTTCCTACACTAATTGTGTATTCGTCGAAAATGTAAACAGATTAGATGTCGACAAAGCTTTACCAGAAAAAAAAAACCACAATTACTATTATACTTTAACGTTGAAAGAAAGGATTTTAGTGAAAGCTCATAGCATTTCTTCAATCTTGTCTCACAAGTTAATTTGCAAAGCGTAGCAAAAGCATTAGCGTATATATGGTATCGCAGCTTTCACAAGAGTATGGGTGAAATCTGAAGGAAGTGTGTTATTTATAGCTCTCATTATATCACTCGCCATCAGTTAAAGCTTAATTGACAGAAGAAAATACATTATGCTTCGCTTAACATTAAATTTCATGATACAGAATCCATTGTTGTACTTTTCATGTCCAGAAGTAAATTCCGCTTGTTTTCGTAATTGCGAAACCTCATTGCATCGACTGCTGCTTACGAAGGAATCAGACAAGTTAGTAAATAACGATGTACGGTACTATAAATGACCTATAAGTAATGACTTATAAATTGATGATTTAAGAGCATAATTACTGTACTTTCAAGATGACAATGTGTATAGACATCGTTTATGGAATGTTATTTGTATGTGTGTGTGTGTGTGTGTGCGTGTGTGTGTTTCGATATCAGTTGTAATTCTTTTACATTTATTCCGTCAAATGACAAGCACAATCGTACATTAAACAAAATTCGCATATTTATTTTTTTTTCTTCAAATGTGGGAATGCAAGATTTATTAAGACACAGATGAAAGTTGCAATGTCGTAAGAATATTGAAAGACAATGAAATGCAAGCAAATCATAATGTTAGAAGTTTTATGGTGCATTAAACAAAATCTAATACTGCTTTAAAAAGTGTGTGTGTTTGTGTGTTAAATGTGTTTTTGTGGCGGGAGGGGTTTAGGTACTTATTTTTGCGTGTTTGCATGAAAGGGATTGTATAGTTTTGGTTAAGTCCTAACTTCAGGTTTTTATCTTTTTTTTTTTTTTTTTTTTGGGTGAAATGGTGAGAAACCTTTTCTGAAATAATTATGAAAGAACATGTAATTCCAAAAGAGATTCAATGTTTATTTGGCCAAGATATCCAAAACAAAGCGATCCTAATAAAGTGTGGGACCCACAATTTATTACGATCGTTTTGTTTTACTTTGTTTTTGGATGTTTCAGCTATTCCAAACCCGATTTTTATTAAATAAACTTTGAATTCCTCTTAAAATGGTATGCTTTGTACTACTTTATAAGTGTTTTTTTGTATTTTTTTTTTTTTTTGGTATCTCGCAAAAAAAGTTAAAGTCCAATTTCCATTTCCACCAATACTGTAACATCCCTTTGATACTGGATATATCTATTCACGTACATTATAAAGAGATGTACATACCTGCAGGAAACTTCCAAAAGGATTTCCTTTTCCATTTATTTTTTTTTCTTCTTCTTTCGTTTTTCCATTCAAATCCACGGCGGCAGGACAGTGCAAGCGCTATGGTTCACAGCATGGACCTATGTAGGTCCATGTTCACAGCAAGCCAAAATAAGATATCGCCCTCTACGGCACAGTGCTTACTTTTCGAATCCTCACCGGGTTCTGAGACACATGAATAAACTGTTTTTTCTTTTCTAATGTGTAATCACGGAGCACGTCAACTTCGAGAGGAATTTAATGTTGCCGCTAAACTTGGTATCAATGTGAAGCTATGGCAGTTGGGAGTATGCTGTTATAAACCGACAGTAGAAATCAATAGCAATGAAAATTGCACCGATGCATTTTTATGATTATCTTGCTTTATCACACTTTTTCTAGTGCGTTCATATTTGTGAATAAGTACAAACTATTATGCTTCAGATAACAGTTAACTCCCTTTAAAAGGATTTCGCGACTTTGCAATGGAGTATTGTCCAGGGGGTTTATTCTTATAAAGAAAATAAAAATGCTACAAAGTTTCAGAAGCGCTCACTGATGACATTGGTTATTTTTGGCGCATTCTGACTTCCCTCAATAGCTCCAGCCCATATATATATATATATATATATATATATATATATATATATAAATTTGATAAGTGTTCTTACGGTCTCCACAGCAGAGACCGCGTTTACAAAGTAGAAATTTCATATTTCAGATATTGCTCCATTCGGTATTTAGTTAATGATGTCACAGTTATTCTTGACACTATTGTTTATTATGACCGATATCTTTAAATCTCCGATGGACAGATTTATTTTTTCTCTCTCCCTTAAAAAAACAAAAAAACAAACAAAAACAACACAAAAAACATGTCAATATGATTACAGCAAACCTGATCCAGTTATGCCCTATACCAAGAAAGTCTTTCAAGGAGATCTGGGACGAACGGACGGACGAGAGAGGGGGCTATACTATTATCATTCAGAAGTGTATTCAACAACAACCGTAAGGACCGGTGTGTCGTTCTCATGCCTCAAATATTATACTAAGTGTGTATTGCAATACTGTAATACTGTAATAATAATGATAACAATGATAATAATACAGCAAAGATAAACGTAAATACAGGTTTTCTTGTGGAGAGAACAGCAATCAACGATTTAAAGACGATTTTAAATTGTCAGCATTTTGACGATATGTGTGTAGCATCTTACAGTCTAGAGACTTTACCAATGTAAAGCTGTCACTGTGTGAATTAAAAGCAATTAAGTGAAATATAATTCCCCGACTTTTAGTTTGAATCCTGAAATCTCCGTCAATATCATCGCGACTCAATACAATGTTGTATGGACGAGAATAGCACAACATAATGTTTTGTTGAAGTTGTGGACAATATTAGAAACAGCTCTGTGAAATACATTTGAACAAACTTTAGTTTTCTCTTTAAATAAAAGCCCTAAAATGCGTCCATGAACCGAAGTTGACAAAATAAAATGCTTTAGGCTGATGTTTCAATATGCATCTATAATGTATTGTTTGTTAAAACTATGCCCCATATTGAAATGATTAAAATGGCGCCCGTGTGGCAGCATGCATCAGCATCACCCTCCACTTTCATTACTCCAGTCATCTTCACTGGAAGGTATTGGATGATATTTTCTGTCCTGTGTGGTACCCTGAGGAGTACAGAACCACTCAAACACCGAAAGGATCTTTGATGTGATGTCATTTTCTTGTTTCTTGTACTTGGGAAATCAGCTTCCAGTTACCTGATGTGTACTGACTGAAGTCATCAGTCCCATACACAACGTTTGCTGAGGTGAATTTAGCTTTGGGACTTGCTGCTGGCAACACATGAACCTCTCACAATGTTCTTTGGAGCAAGAAGACCTCGCCTGAAAGGAAGTGTTGCCTCTTTGTTCTCTGGACTAATCCTCATTCAAGCTTGGATGGTATGCCTGGTGGCTTGCACACCTCTGTCAGACAGTCCTTTGTTCGCTATCTCATGCAACAATAGGCCTGATTACCGCAGGACTATGATTACCTACAGCAGAGAAGAACTATTGACAATCGGGAGTGGCTGCCCTGTCTTTCCAATCATTGACCCAAGTGTTATGTGTAGAATCCGCAGCTGTGGAGTGAATGTTATTCCCAGTACTCAGAGAGGTTGTCGCAGTGGCCAGAATAAGCGCTTCATTAGGAATCCTGTTTCAAATCCCAGTGCTCAAAGGGGACATTTTATATGTCAATGCCAAGATGGAGAGAAGTCAAATGTGAAATTTGGCATGGTCAATGCAAGGTCAGTTCGGAACAAAACCTGCTCCCTCGTTGACTATGTCACGAACGAGAAATTCGATCTTTTTGTTATAACCGAGACATGGTTGAAAGATATTGATGATGCCCACAGGGCTGAAGTGACCCCACCAGGCTATAAGCTTCTCGATCATCCTCGGCTATCCCGACCTGGTGGTGGCATAGCCCTCTTGGCTAGAGATGGAATACAAGTGATGAAGCGTGAACTGAAACCTTACCAATCCTTTGAATATTCAGAATGGAACATCAAGTATAAATCTTTCCGCTTGTGTTTGGCAGTCATTTATAGGCCACCATATTCAGCTAACCATCCAGTCTCAATAAACACTTTCGTCAGAGAATTTGGTGAATACCTCGAGTCTCTTGTCTTGTCTACAGATCCGCTTCTGCTTACTGGTGACTTTAACATTCATGTTGACTTACCAAATGATCCATCATCTTCCCAGTTTGTTGATCTTTTAGAGTCTTTAGGCTTACAGCAGCATGTCGTCGAGTCCACACATGAATCAGGCCATATCTTGGATCTTGTTATTTCTCGTCAAGCAGAAAACATTGTCTCTTGCCAGCCAATGCCACATCACTTTCTCTCAGATCATTCTTCTGTGATTTGTCATCTGAATGCTGAGAAGCCTGCTGTGCCTGTGAAGGAGATTTCATATCGGAAATTAAAGTCTATAGACCTGGATTCATTGAAAGATGACCTACGTTCATCCAGACTTTGCACTGACACTCCGAAGGATCTACATGAACTTGTTGACTGCTATAACGCAACCTTGTCACACAGTCTTGTTCCTTGGTACAACAATGATGTGAAGACAGCTAAAAGGCTCAAGAGACGAGCTGAGCGTAAATGGAGGCGCACACGTTCTGACACTGATCTTGCTGAATATAAGGAGAAGAGAACATGCGCGAATAATGTGATGAGCGCTGCACGGCACGACTTCTACACATCATTCATTGACAAGCACAAGTCCAACCCACGTGAACTGTTCCAGTGCACAAATAAGCTACTTGGACGTAAACAAGATGTTCCTCTTCCTCCCAATCCTGACACTGTAGCTCTAGCAAACGACTTTGGGAGTTTCTTCATGCAGAAAATTGAATCAATTCGCCTGAAAATTGATGAACTCACTCCAGATGGATGTCCCACTACACCTCCCTCCATGTCCAGCTCTGTGTCCTCATGTCCTCCTGATGACATTGTGCTTGACCACTTCTCCACCTTATCGGTCACAGATGTCAAGGCCCTTGTTGTGAGGTGCGGAAAAAAGTCTTGCCAGTGTGATCCAATGCCTTCTCAACTTGTTGTGAGTTGTCTGGACCCACTTCTTCCAGTCTTGAGAGATGTCATTAACTTATCCCTACAGTCTGGAACATTCACTGAAGACTGGAAAGAGGCCTTCATTACACCCCTGTTAAAGAGACATGGATTGGAGTGTGACTTCAAGAACTACCGTCCGATTAGCAATCTGAGCTTCCTGTCCAAACTGGTCGAGAGTGCTGTTTGTGACCAGCTTCAGCATCACATGGGCAAGCATTCTCTGTTTCCTCTCTTCCAGTCTGCGTACAGAAAAAATCATAGCACTGAAACTGCTTTGTTGAAAATCAAGAATGACATTCTCCTCAACATGAACTCGCAACAAGTCACTCTACTTGTGTTGTTGGACCTGAGCTCCGCTTTTGACACCGTCGACCACAAAACTCTTCTCAGACGTTTGCACACCAAGATAGGGCTTTCCAGACATACACTGGAATGGTTTCAGTCATACCTGCTTGGTAGGAGTCAACGAGTAACCATCTGTGGCTCTCAGTCTGAGAGGTTTGATCTGCACTGTGGTGTCCCACAAGGATCCTGTTTGGGTCCCCTCTTGTTCTCCATCTATACATCTGACCTGTTTGATGTCCTAGAAAAACATCTCCCGCGCGCCCACTGCTACGCTGATGATACTCAAGTTTACTTTTCATTCAGGCCTGATGGCAATGTTAGTGAAAGAGAAGCTGTAGAAGTGATGGAGTGCTGTCTCAGGGATATTCGAACTTGGATGGCAACAAACAGATTGTTAATCAACGATGATAAGACCGAGTTCGTCATCATTGGCACACGGCGACAACTCCAAAAGATCAACATTCCCAACATCACGATTGGCAACGCTAATATTGTTCCTGCATTTTATGTCAAGAATTTGGGTTGCATCTTCGATTCAACCTTGAACATGGATCAGCATGTCCTAATGACATGTAAGGCAGCCTTTTACCATCTGCACAACATCCGTCGAATTCACAAATATCTGGACCAGAGATCATTACTCACCATCATTCATGCCTTCATCACCAGCCGCCTCGACTACTGTAATGGCCTGCTCTACGCAATGGCGTAAATCCATACTGAGGAGTGGGGGGGGGGGGGGATGGTCACCATCACCACGATTACAAGCCCATAACCGGACCTGCACAGCCTTTTTTTTTTTTTGGGGGGGGGGGGGGGGAGAAGCTTTGTGACCCCCTCCCCCCCCCCCCCACACACACACACTTTACAGGGATCGGATGCCCCACTCTTTTGCATGAAATATAAAGTGGGAGAAAAGTGGCAGCAACAACATAAAGACTTTTTGTTCTTGTTGCTTTTTTTTTTTTTGCTTGTCAGACGACTTTCGGCGGAAAATCAGACCTTAAAAGTATGAAAACATTTTTTTTTTTTTTTTTTTTTTTTTTTTGGGGGGGGGGGGGGGAATATCTGTGAGAGGGACCGGAACGACCGAACGGGAGAAGGGTGTGTATGGGGGGGGGGGGGGTATCCCTCTCCCACACGAGGAAGATTTTGCATTTTCAGACCTGAAATTCAGCGATCTGGTGCTCACTTGTGGTGAAAATTTTGTTTTCCTTTCTTTAAAAAAACAAAAAGAAAATGAAACATTCACAATATATTACTGAATGACAAAATCGTGGTATTTCAGCTTTTGCTGTGCGACATCACTGTGAAGGCCTACTAAATAATGGGGCCTATAATCGGCGTAGACAGGATATGATCTTAGGAGGGTGAGGGAACGAATCAAGCGAGGGGGGAGGGTATGGTAGGGGGGTTTCCCCTCCTACGGTGAAATCTCTTTGCGTTTAAAATTTTGACATTTTTCAGTCCAAAAACTGCCGTTTGTAGCTATATTCTTCGCTTTGGAAATTAAGGGGGGGGGGCACACCAGGCGCAACTGCTGTCAAGCACTGGCAGCAACATCAGGAGAATGGCATAGCAGCTAAATGCGAGCGAGCGGGGCGAGCGAGCTTGAAAATGTTGACACTTTACAGTCCAAAGACTGCCGTTTGTGGCTGTATTTTTTCGCTTTGGAAATTATGGGGGCACACCGGGCGCAACTGCCAGCAATCGGGCAGCAACATCAGAATGGCATAACGATTAAATGCGAGCGAGCGAAGCGAGTGAGCTTGAAAATTTTGATATTTTACAGTCCCACATGTCCTTTGTGGCTGTACTAGTATTTTTTCGCTTTGGAAATTAAGGGGGGGGGGGCGCACCGGGCGAAAACTGCTGGCAATTACTGGTAGCAACATCAGGAGAATGGCATAATGATTAAATGCGAGCGAGCGAAGCAAATGAGCTTGAAAATTTTGACATTTTCCAGTCTCAAAAACTGTCGTTTGTGGCTGTATTTTTTCGCATTGGAAATTAAGGGGGCTCACCGGGCAAAAACTGTTGGCAATTACTGGCAGCAACATCAGGAGAATGGCATAATGATTAACTGCGAGCGAGCGAAGCGAGCGAGCTTCAAAATTTTGACATTTGACAGTCCAAAAACTGCCGTTTGTAGCTATATTTTTCGCTTTGGAAATTAAGGGGGGCGCACCTGCTGTCAATCACTGGCAGCAACATCAAGAGAATGGCATAGCGATTAAATGCGAGCGAGCGGAGCGAGCGAGCTTGAAAATTTTGACATTTTACAGTCTAAAAACTGCCGTTTGTAGCTATACTTTTTCGCTTTGGAAATTTAGGGGGCACACCGAGTGCATATGCCGGCAATTACTGGCAGCAACATTAGGAGAATGGCATATCGGTTAAATGCGAGCGAGCATGAAAATTTTGACAGTTCAAAGACTGCCGTGTGTGGCTGTATTTTTTCGCTTTGGAAATTAAGGGGGCACACCGGGCGCAACTGTCGGCAATTACTGGCAGCAACATCAGGAGAATGGCATACTGATTAAATGCTAGCGAGCGAAGCGAGTGAGCTTGAAAAAGTTTGACATTTTCCAGTCCTAAAAACTGTCGTTTGTAGCTATATTTTCGCTTTGGAAATTAAGGGGGCGCACCGGGTGTATCTGCTGTCAATCACTGGCAGCAACATCAGGAGAATGGCATAGCGATTAACTGCGAGCGAGCGGAGCGAGCGAGCTTGAAAATTTTGACATTTTACAGTCTAAAAACTGCCGTTTGTAGCTATACTTTTTCGCTTTGGAAATTTAGGGGGCACACCGAGTGCAAATGCCGGCAATTACTGGCAGCAACATCAGGAGAATGGCATAGCGGTTAAATGCGAGCGAGCGGAGCGAGCGAGCTTGAAAATTTTGACATTTTACAGTCCAAAGACTGCCGTGTGTGGCTGTATTTTTTCGCTTTGGAAATTAAGGGGGCACACCGGGCGCAACTGTCGGCAATTACTGGCAGCAACATCAGGAGAATGGCATACTGATTAAATGCTAGCGAGCGAAGCGAGTGAGCTTGAAAATTTTGACATTTTCCAGTCCTAAAAACTGTCGTTTGTAGCTATATTTTCGCTTTGGAAATTAAGGGGGGCGCACCGGGTGTACCTGCTGTCAATCACTGGCAGCAACATCAGGAGAATGGCATAGCGGTTAAATGCGAGCGAGCGGAGCGAGCGAGCTTTGAAATTTTAAAATTTTACACTCCAAAAACTGCCGTTTGTAGCTATATTTTCGCTTTTGTTTGTCCCACTTTTATTTGAGAACCATCCCCCCCCCCCCCCCCATCGACGCCTCTATACATATTAGGTTGCTTTTGTTAAGTGAAAGATCTGCTGCACACTCTTTGATAAATTAGGGAATATACGTCTATGTGAAAAGTGTACAAAGTTTATCCCATATCCTGTATAGCGGACCTTTTGCATGTTCATGATTGCAATACAACGATCTGGTGCATAGTTCTGGCGATATTTGGACAATTTTTCATTAAGAAAGTTCGAGATTTGTCCTCATCTCGGGAATTGCTTGGGGGATAAATGATTTGTCTGTCTAAACACTTCTTGGGGCGGGGCAAATGCCCCTTTGCCCCCCATAGATTCGACGTCCCTGATCTTTCCTTGGTATGCCCATAGATGTATCCTGACTGAGTCATCAGTCACTGTCGTTTCTCAAGAATGATTCAGGAAATGGAGGGCATTCAATTATGGCGATAAAGTTGTTGTTATTGTTTGTTTGTATGTTTTCGTACATATTTTGCTGATGGTCCCCAGTTACTCGCGTCATAGGATGTTTACATGTAGACCTATACTATTTGACGTTGTCAACGCCTGAGCCATACCTTACAGTGTATGTCGATGTTACTTTCTTCGCGAGCGAGCGAAGCGAGCGAGCGCTTGAGAAAATTATATATTTTCCTACAAGATAGAATACTGTTCAGCTCTGTTACCTGTCTGAAGGCCGGCGTACAAACGTCATGCAATATGCCAAAATTGATACAATCACATTTCTGCTTCCTCCATTCTTTCCCCTCAAAATTCAGGGGGGGATGATTGTACAGGCCATCCCCCCCTCCTCCATTTCAGGGGGGGATATATCCCCCCCATCCCCCCCGGGATTTACGCCCATGGCTCTACGGTGCCACTGCTACCCAGATTGAGAAATTACAGCGGGTTCAGAATGCAGCTGCCAGACTTGCCACAGGCACATCCAAATTTTCCCACATGCAACCTGTCCTCCGTCAACTGAACTGGCTTCCCATCAGGTCCAGGATCCACTACAAGATACTTCTGCTCACTTTCAAATGTATCCATGGTCTTGCCCCTCCTTACTTATCTGATCTCATAACCATCCGTCACCCATCCCGGTACACCCTCCGCTCCTCACAAGGTATCACACTGAATCACCCAACTTCCAAGATGCTGGCCACACTTGGTGATAAAGCATTTTCATCTGCTGCTCCCAAACTGTGGAATCAACTTCCCAAAACTCTCCGCAGCCAGCAATCTCTCGTCACCTTCAAAAAACATCTAAAAACCCACTTGTTCCGTTAATATCAATAATCCACTGGTAAAGCGCATTTGAACATGTATGTCTATGGAAAATGCGCTATATAAATGTATTATTATTATTATTTGATGTCCCATAATTTTATCAATCTTTTTAACACTGGTCTGAGTGATGAGAATCAACCATGCAAGGATAAGCAAAACAGATCTTGTGCACCCAGGTGTGGTTCTCCACGGAGTGAAAATCATTTTTTTTTTTCCACTGAAAGCAGCAGATCGATTATACTCTCAAAAATATGCAAACAATATGAATAGTCAGATGCCATGATTGGAATACCAGCATTTTTTCTTGCACTATCTAATCTCCAATTTCTTCTCTTCGAGAAAATATTCTTTCCATATCAATAAATCAAGGGGGAAAGGGTTTAATTTTGAGTTGTTTACACTATCTTGGTGCGTCATATCGAAACTATATGCTATATTGTTGCAATAAAAATTTGTTCAGAAGTTATAAATGTTGTTCATGACATTGTTAGGAAAAACTCATAATAGCTGAATGTTTTCTTTTCATGAAAGCAGGATTCAAACTATTCACGAGGTAAAGATAATGAGCTACGTCGGAATTATCAATCATTTGGAAATGAAATGACCTGACACAACAAAACACTTTTAAGAGAGGACCTTATTCAGCAAGCAAAACTAGTGTGTGACCAAACTTTTTAAGCCATTCTCTGCCATATATGCAGGGACTTTAGACAAAGGATACAATGTTACGGGGTTTTCATCAAGCAGTTTCCCTTGGCTTTCTTTCTGGTCATGAAATGGTTGGAAAAAAGGAAATAATATACAGGAAATTAAACCGGATTTAAACTAGAAAAAATAACTTACCTCATGCAAGTTCCAAAGAATCAAAGCAAAGTAATATAGCGGAGGGATGACTGTATAATTTTATTTTTGTGACTTGTCCGGGAAACGCAAGGCAATGCAGTGGATCAGTACCAAATGGTGTGACCGTCGTTGGTGTTATTTTTCCCGCCTTGGGCTGGCAAGGTTATACATGATTACTCAATGAATTTGGTCTGTTGCATCTGCTATAGAAGTTGAAAATTCCCAAATGTAACACAGCTGGCCTAGACACAGATTGGCAGATCATGGGCAAATTCTATTGTTGTCGGTAGTTAAGTTTGTTATGTAAATCAAATCATCAATCAAAATTCTATATGCATTATAATAATTTGAAGATGTTCGTCAACCAGTCTGTGTAAGTGTTTACTTCAACTTTTACAAAGAGTTAAGAATCTCTGTATTAGATTTTCTGGCGCCACCTTGACATAGATGCCAAGTTCAAAAATTTTTTACGAGTGAGATTTTCATGACTCGGCATCTCGGCGCGCGCATATGTGCGTGAGCGAGGGAGCGAAGCGACTGAGCGAGGGGAGGGGGTGTCCGCCCTTCCACATTTGGGAGCTTTTTCAATTTTTAGCTCTTAATGGTGTAAGCTGGTGCATACTTAAGTGACTATTTTTTTATATTTTGAAAGACAAAAGGGAAATATGCCTTCCATTGCAATTCTCACTTTAATCCTTTAAGCTATGCTCCCAATGCGTGAGAAAAATGGGTGTCATGCGTGAGATCGTGAAACAGACCCTAAATGCTTGAGTCTCACTCACAATGCGTGAGACTTGGTAGCTCTGCCTTGAACACAAAGATATTGTTCCTACGTTTAGTTGCTAATCAGTCAGATTTATACGAAATACTCCTACCACAAGACATATGATGCTTCAATCATTGTTTGAGGAGGGGGAAACGTATGGGAGGGGTATAGCAGGGGCGGATCCAGGAATTCCGTGAAGGGGAGGCGTTTACAAAATTAAAGGGGGTGCACCTGCCCCCCACATTTTTCCTTTGTATTTCTTCTGTTCTTTAAAACCAATGAATTAAAATAAATAAATGCATCAAGAGGGGGCGTGCGCCCGGTGCGCCCCCCCCCCCCCCCTCTGGATCCGCCAATGGTAGATACAGCAACTGAGGGAAGATTTTTTTTAAATATTTTTTTTATATATTTTTTTAAAATAGTAAAAACACTGTGTCATGAATATTTTATCCCGTGAATCTCCATGTAGAAGGAAATAATATTGAGATATTGGAGAATCTCATAAAAACACGATCCCTATAGATATTAATTGATGAAATATATTTCACATATCTCGCACAGAGACATCAGTTTCCCATAAACTAGAATTCGTAATCATATACCAAATTTGTCTATAAAAGTTCTGCAATTTTCAGCCACTTCTGATTTAGTTCTACTTCTATCATAGCTCAGCAAACAAGCTTCGTTTCTGCAGGAAAAATAATGTATCAGCTCCACACTTTTTCTTGTCAGTTATCGTTTTAGCTGGTTGGTGCTGTAAGAACAATATAATCATGGTCCTTTCCACAAAGAGTATGGGGGTGTGGAAACCGAGACCTATACACTTGTATTTGGTATCTCCTGGTTTGATTGTCATGGCTTGGAAATGATGGTCTAAATGACAGGGCTCTCACTGTGATAGGTTCTGCAGCATCATGACCAATGAAAAATCATAGGCCTAAACATTCAATCTTCGAAAAAAAAAAAAAAAAACTCGCGAAAAAACCTTGACCGACCTTTTTTTTTTTTTTTCCTTTCTCTATTTTTTTCCTGAACACTAGAACAGGACGATGCAACCAGCAGGAGTTTACGTTTAGCCATCGTACCATCGTGCGTGGGAATCAGACTTGTAGCGAGTGTGAAGACCAAAGAGCGTAGTAAAGCGCACTGCTTGCACTCTTTTATCTATACTCAAGAAAGACCCAATACCAGCTCGGCAAGGTTTGCACCAAAGATCCTGTGTAGAATCCTTGCATCAGTTGCACTATCCATGACAAATTGTGTGGTGGGAGCAGTAACTTCTGGAATCATCGACACGCCTTAGTCTCCAGCTCTGCTTTACACTAGAGAGTAACAGTGCAAGTCAGTGCATAGATATAGTGGCCGCCCTACGTATTTATACTAGTAGTTAGCCTTCTTTTATCTGGGAGGTAAACTCGCCTTTGACTTTGTAATCATTTTCGAGGAGGTAGTGACGATGCGATGATGTGTAACCAAAGTGGAGCGGCGTAGAAGCCCTTGGTTGAGGTGGACACTGTGCCCATCGAGATGCAGGTAAAGATTACTCGAATTAATACCTTGCGATACGTTCGATCGTTGTTCTTATTGCATGTATCTTTTCTTTTCTTTTCTTTTTTAGATTTAATAGGATGACATGGTCATGTAAGTTGCATGTGCAAAAAACAACAACAACAACAACAAAAGTAGGGTAGAACTGAATGTTGCCTCTCTGTACTAATAATAAAATATGACAGTGATCATAAAGTAGAATAATGTAAACTCTCTTCTCAAGTGGGTGAAGTTCCTGAACAAGAAGCTGAATAAGGAGCCAACTTCACTTTGGTCTAAATTCTAATAAATTTTGACTGGTATGCTACTAGTGGGGCTGGAAGCATGTTCCCCCCATCAAATAAAAGCACTACTACCACTAGGAAACACAATTGAATGATTTTTCTTTGTGTGTGTGTGTGTGTATGCAAACAGTACAGTATGTGTATTTCCAAACCGTAACCAACAACAATTAATGTAAATGCAAACAATGAACAAAGACTTGGGATATGTTTTGTCTTCATTGTTGTACATGTTTATGATGTGGCTGGAATGCATATTATATAAATTATATCCATTCTGTTTGCAAACTGCATTAGAAGTTTAGAACCTCTGTAATGGTACATGGGCCTAAACCACCAAAATAGGATGCCTTTGAGTGAGGTTGTGCTCTTACGGTGTCAGTCCCATAACTAGGGGGGCTCTGCGAACCCCCCCCCCCCCCCAATTTGAAAAAAAAAGAAGAAAAAAAAAAGAAAAGAAAGGGTACATTGAAGTGGCACCAGAAGGTGCTGAAACTTTTCTTCTTTTTGTGTTCACTTGTCAGCAGATGAAACCCAGAAGTGACATGAGAAACAGACAAAAAAAGAAGATACGTGGGACAGCCTTTTTTTTTTTTTGACTAACCCGTTCCAAGTGATCCACTTTTTCTAATTCTGAATCCTCACAAAAAAATCCTAGTTATGGGCCTGCATGTATTTATATGGCGAGGTCAGTTATATTCCGAAGCAATATATGATATTTAATATGGGGGTATATGTTGTTCTGCTCAAAGAGCAGATTTTGCCATCAGCTCTGTCATTTATGTTGACTTTGATTTCATCTGACAGTAGCTACTAGCTAGAGTTGGCATGTTGGGTTTACTCAGTACCAGTCAAAACAGTCCCAGGTGATAAATCATTGATTCAAAGTACAGCACACTTTAAAGGCATTATTTACCCTTTGCAGATGAAACAAAAAACCCAACTTTTGAGTGCTTTAAATAAAATACATGTACAGTGTAGTTCCAAAATGTGAGTTAGGGATAGAAACAACCAATGTAAAAAGAATAGACTTGTAAGGCTTCATTAATTTGCATATTTGTGATTGGAACAGACATTGCTTTTTTATGTTAATGTACATCTAATTCAATATGAAGACCTCTCTGTTTTGTTTGTTGTTGAACTTTTTTATTTGCTTTTTTTATGAGGGTCAAAATGAGTGTGGGATTGAGATCCAAATAGAGCAAAGTTACTTCTTTATCAATCAAGGTCAATGTGTTAGGACTGGCTGGCATCTTACAAGTTTGTGACTCTCCTATCACACACGCTGTAGTGCTCTTACTCATTTCAGTAATTTTGTTCTGATAAGCCTAGTGACATTCTGGAATATCCATTTTCAGGAAAGAATGCAGAAGGAAATTCACTTTATATGTTGTACTTCCCGTGGGTCATTTCTTTCTTTCTTTTTTTTTTTTTTTTTTTTTTGGGGGGGGGGGTAACTTCTTTTTAAATGTTTGGTTTCAGAGTCTATTGAAATGTGATAGTATCTGTAGCCAGCATTTGTGGGAGAAAGATTTAAATGATGATCTTTGTCATAAACATGTCATTATAGTATTTAAAACTAAACTCCAGTGCAGAAAAACTTACATCTAAAAGTCTTGACCTTTTTCACGAAGTTTAAATTCTGACAGACTACAAATGATCTTGTTTGTTTGTTTGTTTGTTTGTTTTTCCTATAGATGAATATTACACTGCTATCTACCCTTGATGCCATGGTTTACCAAAGTGAAACATAAAAAGTAGCATCATGAGGAATACATGTGTAGCCTACATTGAAAACCTGACCTAGCACAGCATAGGTCCATCTTCATCCCATAGTACACCTAACAAGGTTAAAGAGAAAATGTATGTTTTACAAACAGAACAGACATATGACAAAATACATTCTCTGTGATCCATACGCCATACACAAGGCAGAGTGGGTGTTTCATGCATGATTGTGTCGCTTAGTAGCCTATATGGTGCTCTTTAAAGGCATTATTCACCATTTGCAGATTAAAAAAAACCCCCAGCTTTAGTGCTTCTAAATAGTTGTTCATTGTGAGTTAGAGATAGAAACAACCACTGTGAAAAGGTTAATAAATAAATACACCAAATGTGAACACCAATCATAACAAAATTGCTTTTGGACTAAACCATCTACAGTTATGGTTTAGTGAGAAAAATAGTGATATCTCCCTATAATTTGGGCTTTATTGCAAAATTTTTATATGGTAGGATGTTTTGTGATACAACTAAACCTACACATATGGATCAAATGTGATAACTTGAACATCTTAAATCACTTCTCCCATTGGTAAACAGTTGGTCTTTAAATCCCATGGTGACAAGCTTAGTGTGAAGCTATTAGCTCATCTCAGTACCTCACAAATGGGATGATGCTAATGGCTGCCTGGAAGTGGAGTGGAAAATCTAACCCTTTGCCTTTACCTGATGCTGAGCTAGAGATCAGAGGATGCAACACCTGACTTGTAGGTGGAATTCCGTCCTGTGTTCTTGGCCTCCTGGGGGATGATATGATGGAGGGAGGGGGTGGGGGACATTTGGTAGTGGCCGTCATTGGTATGGAAGTGAAATAACCAGTGACAGGATGCACAAATGTGAGCAGTAGGAGGTTAATTGGATGAATGATCCTATAGGATGACAGTGTTCAACCAAAGGGAACTTTTTGGATGGGGAAAACTAAAAAAAGTGCCCCAGTACCAGTTCATCCTGAATGGAAAAAGAACACCTTTAAGTGCTTGAGTGGGCTGTTGCCTAGGTTACCAGATGGTTTGGCTTAGTATCAATGGGATACCCTTGAATGAGGATTTTATGCATTGGCTAATTATAAGTTGGTATTCATTGGTTTAATATGTAATTTGTGACATATTTCTAAATGTGCCTATCATGCATGTAGTAACTTTGCCTTCACCCTGACTTAAGAAAGTAGCTATTTATGTCTGCTAGCTCTGGCGTGGGTGATCAGTGCCACACAAGAGAAATATTAGCTACAAATGTATGCATTTCTATGGTTGAAATGTACTGGGCCAGAGTTGTTTGTTTGTTCAGGGCAAAGGTAATTTGCTTGCGGATAGATTGTTTTTCTTGTCTGTTTGTGTTTGTGTTTGTGTTTTTTTTTTTTTTGTTTTTTTTTTGTGTGTGTGTATGATTGGGTCAGAACAGTAAGAAGCTGTATAGCAGAAAATGTCCAGGTTTAAATGCTAAAATGCACATTTATTCAAACTCATGTCCTGTGACTTGCTTTGGTAACTTTGTTTGTGTTTGTGTGTGTGTGTGTGTGTGTATGTATGTGTATGATTGGGTCAGAACAGTAAGAAGCTGTATAGCAGAAAATGTCCAGGTTTAAATGCTAAAATGCACATTTATTCAAACTCATGTCCTGTGACTTGCTTTGGTAACTTCTATGGAACAAAGGTAAAAATTACAGTGATTAACAAATTCCTGATAATAATGGTGATGCATATATATCTTTATAATCATTATTTTCATAATATTGTCATCATTATCTATGATTATCATTTTATTATTATAATCAGCAGCATCATAATCACTATCAATGCTACTAATACAACTACTTTTATTATCACTTTTACTACGACTCCTAATCTGCTATCTACTTACCTTCCAATGGCTTCTTTTTGCAAAAAAAAATTACAGTCACAACTTTCAGTACCACGGTATATGGCATTACATTGTAATTTTGTATATTAATTTATGAATTGTTCTTGTTGAAAAGTAAAGGGAATTCTTTATTACAGAAAAATAAAAATTTTCAAGAAGCAAATATAAAATCCATGAAATCATGTACAAGATGATTCACAACAATGTGGCAAGCTGTTTGAATTCTAAGATAATTTCTGTGTTTCTGTTATTGTCATGCAGAGTATACATCTTTCAAGATCTTTTGAAATGAGTTCATCAAAGTTCAATTCAAAGTTCACCTGTAGTGACTTTACAGTCATGTGGCTATGACACCCATGGGAGTCACTTTTAGATATTCTTGCCTTTCCAAGAGCATGGACTGTGAAAGTAGGATTTTTAAGCACTTCTCCATGTTTTGATTCACATTTTCCTTTTCATTATTGGTACCTGGGTCTTAAATGAACAGACTAATCTATTTGATATTTTCTGCATAATCAGTGGCAGATCCAGAGGGGGCACACTGGGTGCGCACCCCCTCATTATTTTTTTTTAACATAAGAAACAAACAAACCAAAAAATTAGATGAAACCCGGAAGTAGCACCAAAAATATTCTTTGCACCCTGCCTTTACGGGACTCCTGCATGGATCCGCTCCTGATAATAGAAGATGAAATAGAATCAGGTAGTTCCCCTGGTCTTGTGCAATGTATAGAAGTGTCTCCTCTGCTGTTTTGGATACATTTAGGGACCAGCAAATCAAAACACAACAACATGAATAGAAATGACATAAACAGACTGCATGTGTGAATGCACTCATGATCAACTTCTACACAGAAGATGTGGTTCTTCCATCATGTCTGCAGCAGCTCAAGTGGAAACTAGGATTTCAAAAATAGTCTCTTTTTTATAGTGTATGATGCAACATTACAGCCATCAATATGAAAGGGGTATATGCATGCCCACATTTCTATTTTCACTCCAATCCTCTCAGTTCCTCCACTGCATAGTTATGATATGTTTGGACTTTGGTACTCCTGAAGACTCAAGTTTGTTTGTTTGTTTGTTTGTTCGTTTGTTTTCTGTATGAAGCGCAAACAAAGTAAAGAAGCAGATCCCTGAATAATTGTGTTTTGTAAATTTTCTGAATTTTAGCCAAATATTCTTAAGGGAAGAATACTATACAAAATAAGAAAAGGATGGCTTGTGAATCCTTTCTCAACTTCATTTCTAGTTGCTTAATATCATTAATAACATCATTAATATTATTAATAATAAATTAATTATCAACATTATTTCTGTAAGAGAAACTTTTTGTATTCAAGTATTATCAGAAATGGAGAATTTCCTTACAACCATGTGTTATGCATAGAGAATAATTAAAAAGTCTTTGATTAATTCAGCGACTAAATCCCCATTGAAAGTTAATATTGTTCACTTGTTATGACTACGTTGGTAATCTTGGGTATAATATCTTCCTATTGAGGTTATCATGAAATTAGACTCTATGTTGTGTGTAAAAGAATTTGAGACTTCATAACCCATTAGATATGCATGTAAATACTTATTTTGACCAGTGATAAAATTATGTTATAACTTTATTATGAAAGATTTTAAAATGCATGCAATTTTGCAGTATTATATAGTGCAGTAGAACTGCAGACTTCATTGCAGACTTCATTTTAAAAGGCATTATTTACCATTTGCAGATGAAACAAAAACTCAGCTGTAGTGCTTCAAAATAATTCTGAAATGTGAGTTAGGGATTGAAATCAACTAATGACAGTAAAGTAAAAGTGTCAATCAGTATAATCAATTGTAAGTATTGCTCCTTACAAAATGTGAACAACAACTACAATGTATAATCAGAAACTTTTCTAGAACATACCATCTACAGTTATGGTTTATTGAGAAAAAATGATAACTCCTTCAGGCTCCTTTTAGGCTTTTTTGGAAAATTTTTATATGGTAGGATATTTTGTGATAGAACTAACCTACACATCTATGTATCAACTGTGATAACTCAAACCAGGGAGGTGGAATCTCTTTCCACCTCCCTGCTGAAACATATTTTAGATCACTGCTCCCAATAACGACACAGCATTTGAGGTGGGAACCCTGCAAAGTCCAGGGACCAGGACTGATGTGAAACAAGTTGGTTTACCAAAATTTAAAACTTGCAACCTTGTTGACATATACCCACATTCTTTTTTTTTTTTTCTTATCCTTTCATAGCCCTTTACAACTCTTATGCTTTACTGACTATTCATAAGCATGGGAGTGTAGACTACCATGATAAACCTGTGTGTGTCTCTGTGTGTGTATGCATTCATGAATAATTATTGATCCAGCTAGTGCATCTGCACAGTGTTGTTTATCTGAGTGTCATGAATATTCATGAATGACTCTTGGCTTCACTGAACGTGAATGGTTGAAGTGGATGAATTACATACACACACACACGACCACCACTATTGCTTTCACTGTACATGTACCATCACCAGCCCACTCCCACTGACCAGTATGACTCAATCCTTGAATTCAACTGGCTACGTCACTCACTGACAATAACTGCATCAAGTAAACACTACTGGTTTTCTCACAGTTATGGAAGAGAACAATAGTAGGAGGATGATACCACTGAGGGAATAAATAGTCTCATGCTCCTGTCTTTATCATCTCATCACTGTGTAGATGTTTCAGACAGATTTAGGACGATTATATCCCGGATTCTCTGCTTGTGTGTTCTTAATCATTGCTTTAAAATTGACTGGAAGTATACAACGTGATGCCAACAAAGGATGCGGGTGAGTATTTATCCCTTTGCCGTTGCAAAAGAGCTTCGGGCTACACGTCAGCCTACATCAGCCTACATGCAGATTCTTTTGAAAAGGTGCATTCATCTGTGTGGAGGTTTAATTGTGTGAAGGTTTTTTTTTTTTTATGCTGAAGGCAAGTTATAACTGAAGAAAGGAAGGGGGAGTCTGCCTGCATGTTATTTTGTATGGTAAGTTGCTTGAATCCACCATGTGTGAAGGTATATGCTGAGTGTAGGCAATACGGCAGGCACAACTCACTTTAATCATGTTTTTGGAGGATTAGACCAAGAGGTTAATGCTATAGTCAAAAACACCTTTTCCCCCAAAGGGACCCTTTACAATATACCAGAAGTGATAGCACAGTTTTCATGCAGGTGGGAGACAGGTAAGTTTGCCTGTTTCTTCATCGCATGACCATTTTTGTACACTGAATCCCTACCTTGTGGACTAGACTATATATTTACTTTGTCTTGAGGCAGAATGGTTTTACTTTACACAGTATTTACTTCATAATTATTATGTTCTCCTTTTGCATAAATCTGACTTATTCCTGCCACAGCAGTATCAGTTAATGTGCAAGTCCAGAGTAGAGGTAGTTCTGTCACGTATACATCTACATGTAGGTCTACAATGGAAGTGTGACTTATTAGGCCTATAGTTTGTCGTCATGTAGAATTAGCTAAAAGCCTCCTGAATTTTGGAGATTTAAACATATATTTGTCATAATGTGATATTTATGGATAAACATTGTACTTGTTTTTCTACCAGTTCTTGCAAATATTGCCTTGAAAAGCCATTCAATAGGCCCACCATTCATTGCAGTGCGCATTAGTTCCTAACTGTAATTGTCTTTCGTTATCCATTTCCTCTATGGAAAGTTATTTCCTCAGTTTCATCTCTTTCCCTTCTCTCCATGAGTAATCGTTTCTCTTTTATCACTGTAACCACATCCCTGCCAGCATAGTGTAACTGATATAGCCTCTCAGTTTTAATTGTTTTCCTCTAGAGCTTTGTCTTACAAATTACACGCAAAATGCCAATTCAGTTTTTCAGGTGGTCAATGAACTGATAATGCGACCAAAGTGTACGTGTACATACTACAGGGCTCAACACTAACATTTTTCTGTGGTGGCTAAGGGTCCTAAAACTTTAAAATAAGAAATTTTGGTGGTGCAAAATTATAGAGAATATAGAAATTCATTTTGTATTTGAAATCTATTGGCACAGTTGGGCCGCCAAAAGATAGCCTTTTTGAAAATTTGGTGCCCTGACATCAATTTCAAGTGGCTCCTGACCACTGGGCCACCGCTAATGTTGAGACCTGACATTTAAATACATACAGTGTACCTGTATGCATACTATAATCTATAGATGCTCATGTCTAGACATTTTGGGTTTTTTTTTTTCAAGCAATTTGGTTAAGACATTTCAAGAGAAACATCAGAGGGAAAACGAGGAGAGCAGACAAACAGAAAAACAAGAAAGTGAAAATTGTGATTAATACTTTGTCAGAAGTATAGGCCTACTGGTAGAGTTCTG
Source organism: Diadema setosum (assembly GCF_964275005.1). Taxonomy (NCBI): domain Eukaryota; kingdom Metazoa; phylum Echinodermata; class Echinoidea; order Diadematoida; family Diadematidae; genus Diadema; species Diadema setosum. Next base: position 34,582,043 of record NC_092686.1, read on the forward strand.
TTCCTTGAACACTAATACATTACCACCTGCTTACAGTAAGCATGAATGTCTGGGAACTGAAGCAGAGTTTTTGTTTTCTCATGAATTTGGTCTGGAACAACTGATGCCAAGGAGCCTAGTTGTAGGCTACCTACACTTCAAGTGTTACCTGAAAGCAGGGAGGTGACTCACCTCTGTACAGCATGGGACTAAGTGGCACATGTAATTTAGGATTATCAAATTTTTATACAAATATTTAAAGGGTCTCAAAGCAGAAGGGTGCTCCAAACCTGAAGCTGTCCAGTATACTGTCACAGGGAAAGGGACCTCCGGTGTCAACCTGGACCAATGATCAATGGACCATAGAACTTCAGACATAAAATTCATTTCGCATAACTGCCCTGTGTAGGCATTATGGAGCTAATGCCCCAGTCACATCTGCATCCCGGATCACCCAGGACCACCCCGGATCTGATCCGGGGAGAGATCCGTGTTGACGCTGGGAGGCCAACACGGCAACTTTTGGAGGTCAAAAACATCCGGCATCATCCGGGGATTGCCGTGTTGACAGAGCAATCCGGGGTGGTCCGTGTGGCTGCCATGTAGCTGCCGTGTTGATCCGTGTAGATGCCGTGTTTGTCCGTGTAGACGCCGCGCTCTTCCGGCCTTATCCGTGTAGCTGCCGTGTTGATACCGTGTGTACAGTCATACCAAAATCCCGGATCTCCCCGGATATCCCAGGACGTCCCCGGATCACCGTGTAGATCCTTGAGCATCCGTGTTTATATGTGACTGGGGCATAAACATACAACAGTTTGTAGGTCTGATAGTGTACAACTGTGTAAGCAAGCAAGTTAAAAAAAAAAAAAGAGGGGGGGGTGGAGGTGAGAAAAAGAAAGGGGTGGGGGCTGCACTCCAAAGGTGTGGGTGTAAAAATAAGCAGAATTAATTACACGTTGTAAGTGTCAAGTCTGTTTTCAGGGATACAAATTGGATCTGTTAACCCTTTCTTCCACTGCAGTTTGTTCACACCCAAATTCAGGAAAAAAATGTTAGATAAAATCACACAATCAGGAAGTGGGTGCTTTGCTGTATGGAAAAGTAATCTGAACAGACCATTTGTGTGTGTGTGTATGTGTGCTGTTTGTTTTGTTTTCTATAAGACGAGAAGAGTCATAAATGTGTTTACGTTTAGTAACTGTCATTGAATTTCCATGTCATGCTCAACTGCATGTGAAGATACATTGTATTTGCAAGCGAATGGTGGAACGCCATTAACAAACAAACGTCCCCCCCCCCCCCAAAAAAAAAAAAAAGAAAAAAAAAAAGGATAGAGAAAATAGTCCAGATGTGGGTGTTTGGAACAGTGTGTTCCATGCACACACTTTCATGTCACCAGGTGCTTTTGGTGTTGTTACATAATACAACCCCTGCCCTTACTAAAAGTTTGAAAATGGTCACCATCTGTGGGCGAGCATGAAATACTGTAGAGGATGAGCAGGGATAGGTATGGCAGCAATAGATGCTGGGAGATACAGTAGAACAAATGAAGAGTTTGTTTGCAAAAACCGATAAGTCCATATTTGCCAAATGGAGATATTTGCGATTGAAGGTCAAGAAAAATAAAGAGAATAATAAGAAAATATTTGCTTCTTTTGACCATAACTTCAAAAATGTACCTTTATATGTAGTGACCAACATATCATTTAAAAGGTATTATTTTGTACTTTATGACAGAGACCGTACTTCAAAATCTTCAAAAATGGACTTATCGGTTTTTGCAAACAAACTCTTCAAATATAGAAAACAAATGTGTTATCCCTCAAAGGCTGTGGTTCTGTGTTTATTGGGAAATTTAATAACTGAACTTAAATTTAACTTTTTAAGTCTCTTTGTTTTCTTCAGCCTGCATGAGGAGAGAAGGGCTCCCTCAAACAAGAACAAAAATGTCTCATTTTACACAGACTTTTAGAGGTCTGCATTGTAAATAAGCAAAGTTACAGTCCATTGCCGTAATTTTGCTGATTTTTTTTTTTTTTTTTTTTTGGGGGGGGGGGGGGGTTCAGTGTATCAAATGCTTGAGTTCATGTTATGATTGGAATGTTAAATGCTCTGTACTGTCTGGCTAATTGCAAATTTGACATTCCATCAAGCTCAAGGCCCCTTATCTAAGGTATTTTTCCTCTCTTTTTTTTTTTTTTTTTTTGGCTTTTTTTTTGGGCTCAAGTTTAATTCTCTGTGACCTGCAGTTTGAGCTATAAAGTTTGACAGTTTTTGATGCATGATACACCATTGTATGACCATAAAATGGAGGAGCCTGTTGCTCAGTTAGAATGGGAACTTTGCTTTAAATCAGTGATTTCTTGTCTGGATGAAAATGTCAAGATTTTCGTGTGGGAAATGCCACCAAGGCTGTGGAAAGACTTGGGGAACTGAAAGGAAGACAGGCGCTTTTGAAAGTTATCTTTCTCAAAAGCTCTTGTGAGACCTTTGTGGAGTGATTTTCCATGATGGAAGCAAAGATTAAGGGATGACATCTTTCTACAGAAGCCATTACCCAAGTTTTTCTCATTTATACCCAATGGTTTGACCTTCACATTGTATCATCAGAGATGATTAATATAGCTAATCAGCATTATAATGGCACTCTCTATATTCTGCTCAACGTAAGTGTGATTATGTCGTAGAATTTTTATGTAGAGAGATATTTTATAACTGCTGTAATAGTGTGTAACACAAATGGTTCCATCTTTGCAAATAATTGTGTAATGATTGACGTATCTCTGTTATTTTAGGGAGGTCTCTTCCCACCTCCCTGGTTATTTCTACCTCTCTGGATTTTGTTCTTGAACTCAATTGGAAGAGCAACATTATATACCTTAGCATAATTCATATCTTACAGCATACTTGTACATACAATACAACTCTATATAAATTTTCCAAAGGATGCACAGTGACGGGGCGATTGTTACTGGCCCGTTAACGATCGCTCCGACACTGTACAGGCATGGCATATGCTAACCTGGAAACATTGAACTGCACATTACCTGAATATGAGACCATTTTGCAGCAAATAATTTTCACGCAACAATAGACATATAATGCACTCTTAAATGAATCCCACAAGGATTGGAACAATCATCCCCCAGCATTCCCACTGATTCCCACTGATCAGTTACTAGCCATCCCCTTTAATTGAATTGTTCCAAGTGGTGTGTTTAGATTATAAACCTTTTCACAGGTAAACATTTATAATTCACACAAGTACATTTCATTACGTACATTTCTTTTGTTTTCCTACTAATACTGCAACTTCCCCGTTTTCACAAGTGTCTGTGTATTCAATTTTATGCATGGTAATGAAATTGGTTGCCCCGGGCAACAGGCATTTCTGGAAATTTAGCACTTGAAAACCAGTCATCACCCTGCATCATTTTTTTTTTTCCATCTGACTTTTGGATATAAATCAGTGATCTTGAAGATCACTAACCAAAACTGATGTTAAGCTGGAGGTTCACAATGTGAATCATTGTTACCTCCGCCAAGGGAGGAGGTTATGTTTTTGTTACCGTTGGTTTGTTTGTTTGTTTGCCCGTATGCAGAATAACTCAAAAAGTTGTGCACGGATTTGGATGAAACTTGCAGGAAAGGTTGAGAATGACACAAATAATAGATGATTAAATTTTGGTAGTGATGCGAGAGTTTTGGGGAATTTACGAAGGATTTTTTAATATTTTGGCAGGTAGGGTCAATGAACTTGGGAGTTCAGGCTGCGCGTATTTGAGGTTTGCATGCGTGCACTAAAGGTTTCTACATTGGGAAATCGGGCGACTTTCAGTGCACAATGCTAGAAGTATATGGGTGGAAATCACTGATATCTCTATGAGAACAAGATCAGTGGTGGAAATGAGCTGCATGCTTGGTGGAGGTCTACGCTCTAAGAGTGCTTCTCTGGTTTGTTTTTGTTTTTTTGCAACAAATACAGGGTACATGTATCTGCACACAGAGAAAGCATTGCTGTTGAGCCCTTCATAACTCAAATAATCTTTGATAACCAAGTTCAGGAAAAATGGGAAAGTTGATTTTTTTTTTTTTTTTTTATAGAAAAGTCAGAGTATTATGTTCCTTTTTATGAGGATTTTCAAAATTGGATCTGTATTTGAAAGGGCATTCTGGACAACTATAAAGTACAATAAAAACAAAAATCTAGGACAGGGGTAGGCTTGTGGAAAATATTTCCAGTGCCATAATGGTGCAGTAACATCAATAGACCAGTTCATTTGGACAAAAGGGTTACACAAAGCCCGCCCAATGTTATAATGACTAAAGCAGTCATATTTGATTACAAATATCAGAATTTATTGAATATTGCCTGTATGAATGGAATGGTTGTTACATGGTGCTCAGAGGAAAAAATATACATTTTTCAGTTACTGGTATTAAACTAGACTTTTCCACATCTTGGCAAGCATCCAAAGTATACTGGTACAGTAGGATGTTAAAATAAAAAGAAATCAGGCAGTTGTGCCTATGTGCCAAATTGTGAGTTTAAAGCACCCAGGGTGTGTGTATGTATGGATAATAGTATGTAGCTTATGGACAGCAGTATATTATGGTGTATGTTGGCTGTGATACATGTATGACCACCTGAAAATGACAATATGATGCAAATACACAAGTTAACTTTATGAGTGAGTTAAAAAGCAGCTAGAATGCTCTCCACCCTTTGTTAGCCTCTATTTTACATGTGATATCTTCAACCTTAAACCTTTTGTAATTGCTGATGAGTAAGCGTCCAAGCTGACGAGTCATCCAATAAAAATGCAGATAGAGCAAGGGGATGACTTGTCAATTACTTGCAAATTTTATCACCTGTTTGAAACAATTCTTTTGTGCACATCAGTGGCATAGTACAAAGAGCCTTGATTGATTTTTGTTATTGATGAATTGTTTAGCTTGATTGATGAATCACACATGCATGCACACACACACACACATGCACACACACATTATATGACTTCTTTTTTTTTTCTGTCATGTCAGTTATCATTTGTAGCACTGCATGTAGACTTGTGGATAGGCCAAATGCAATGAACTACCTAAATTGATCAGTGTACTACACAATTTATGGTGGTTGGGTATCATTAGTAAGCATTTTTGCAGGAATGCTTTAATTATAACCCAACTTTTGATACATCATGTCAAGCATGGTAAATGTCCCGGTATGCAATACTGCATATATTGTGCTACAAATCATTTATGGACAATGATTGAACTGATTGGTGTGCTCTATGTAGATAGCAAGAACTTTCACTTTAGAACACATAAGGGCTTTTTACACTTGTGTTCTTAACCCCGGACTTTCTCTGACCCAGGACTATCGTTAGTCCCGTACCAATTTTTTCAGCTTTTTACACTTGCCAATTAGTCCCGTACTATCTCTTGTCCGGGGCTAAGGAGAAAACTGACCTTTTTACACTCGTATTTCTTAGCCCCGGACTTTCCAAACCACATGAATATTCATAATTACGCTGTGTACTGTACACGTACACGCACGCACCGGCAGCACTTGATTACCTCGTCTCTGATTGGTCAGTGAGGGTCGGACTTCGTCTCCGTCGCTTAGCCCAGGATTATTTTTTCGTTCTGTTTACACTCACTTGCTTGGCACCGCAATTGCGGTGCTAACCCCTGCTATTTTGCAGGGCCAGATAGTACCGTACTATCGGTGGGGCTAGCCCACTTTTGGCAAAAACGAGTGTAAACAGAAAGTGGGCTAAGGATAGTCCCGTACCAACGGTGGGGCTAAGGCCCCCCCCTTAGCCCCACCGTTGGTCCGGGGCTAAGCAAAAATTTACAAGTGTAAAAAGCCCTACTGTGATGTTTGAAGCCCTTCACATGCTACCCCACCCTATAATGGCCAGCCATTATTTGAATTAATAGTTTCCTAATTCCGGGATTGAAGAGATAGGGAAGGAAGAAAGAAATATTCTTTTTTATGACATGATTTTCACAGTACTGCAGATCTTTATAGTGTGTACGGTATTATGTGCAACTATTACTAGATACATTAAAGTTCTATGGCCAAAAGCAATACCCTGTGGATCAATAAGCATACCAATGAAGATTTTAGATAATTTGTATGCTGTAAGATGTAACAATTGGTTATAATTCTTGTGGCTTTCATTTATCTGCTAAATTTCAATTATAAGGAAGAAAATTCGCCATGATATTTATTTCCATTTGATTCGCTCCGACAATTAGCTATTCATATTGTCCTTATGATAGACATGTGATATACCACCAGCATATTGCATGAGTTATTTCATGGTCCATACAAAAGCAGGCATTGCAGTTACTGTAGAGGTGACACGACATTTGGTCTGGCGACAATTACTCCAGTTTTAACGTCTCAAAGGACGTATTGTTTGGGTTGTAGTAGGGTTTTAAGTTTGTTTGTTTGTTTTTTTTTTTTTGATGTGAAGATTAGGATTAGGGTTGTGGTTATATTTTTGTTTGGCTTAGGGTGCAGACATTTCATGGGAGCAATTTTCACAGGAGTAAATGTCATGGAACCACTGTAGAATATGTGGCATTACTGGACATCACTGGTCTTTATATTGTTAATTATCAGTACTTGGTGAATGTTGTAAATTTAACTGACATTATTGCATCGATAAGAGCACATTTGGACTTCACCACTTGTAAATGGTACGTACCACACTATTTGGATTGTCTCTTAATATTGTTTGTTTCGTTTTCATTCTCATTAGTTTTCATTCTTCATTGTTGTAAACACTTAAATACTCTGTTGTCTAGAATATGGCTAAGAGAAGGGATTCAGTCAACATAAAGTACAGTGACCTGACTTTCTCACAATATGAACTGTTCCTGCAAAATGTGGATGCTTGGTATTTCGTGATTCTCTGTGTGAACTGAGCGATGGAAAGAACCAATAGTGAACAGTATTGCCATTGAGTCAGTGGTTAATAATAACACCAGCATTCTTCATGTGTAAACCTGCATGTCTCCATTTTGTACATTTACAATGTAAGTACCTTAGTAAGTACTGCTCAGAAGGATATATTCAGGATATATGGTCTTATTTAGCCAGGGTAGCTTTTTGTGTTGTTGATAGCAATGTACAATGGCCTTGCCATTATCATTCCACATGGATCAAATATTACAGTAAATTTCTTATGTTACAACAGAGCAACTTAATCAATTTCGAGTCTTTGGAGAACTTACCAGGTATTGCCCAGAGATATGAAATGTACGTGACCCATCATTCAAAATGATATAACAGTCAATGTGATAACCTTCCACTCATCACAGTTCCACAGAGCACATCTCATGTGTCAGGCAGGGAACTGTACCTCACTCAATAACTTTTACTTACTACATTGTACCCTTCTTCATTTCATATATCAAAATTTCATCATTTCACTTTGTGTGAAAGAAAGAAGGTCACTGGTAATGGAAAGTACAGGTTTAGAGTATCATGCGTGACACATGAGAACTACAAGTTGTACTCTGCATGGCACTGTGGTAACTGCATAGAAGGTCATCTATAGATGGCCTCCTGTCCACACTTATGGTGAAATATTATAAAGTAGTATATTACCTGTGGGTGGTATTTAGGATGGTAGCTAGATCAACCTTTGCACAAAACATGCGATACAAATTGCCATCAAAAAGGACACTTGGGTGTGAGCGCGGGTACATAAGTAATAGCTGAGCATTTCAAAGCAGGATCCGGGTAAAGGTACTTAGCTTAATTATTCTTTAAGTGTTGTAGGATTGTGTGTATGAGAAGAATCACACTTACTGTATACCCCCATTTACACTGTATATCGAGCATGGAACTTTGAAGAGAGATCAAAATCCACCTCTTTGGCACATTGAGCACTGTCATCTGCCTTGATCAGACGGAAAAGGGAAATGCCAAGGGAAGTCGAGCAAAGCGACATGAAAGCGAAGCGAAGAGTCATCAAAGCCGCGCCTCTCATTCCCCTCTGTTCACCTGAAAGGAGTCATTATGATGTAGTGCTTGGAAGACCAAGCTGCCTTCAATTAACAGAGAAGGCAGACAGTCTCCTACAGACCCATCACGTGAGAGTGTAATGCACTATAAGTCACTTTCACTTTCAAATAAGTTTAAGATAGTAGCATATAATCACCTTTAAGACCTTGAAGACAAATTTATGTGCTACTGTATGATCTCAAACCTCTTTTCACAAACTCCTGTCTTGATGGTGTCAGCAAGTACATTAGAAAGGGAAGGAAAAAAAAATGAAAGAAGAGCTTTAACAGCAAAAACAAACAAACAGTAACAAACCTTTATAGCACGTAGCTGCCCTATTTGTAGCATTTTTATTTTATGTCATACCTAGTATCTCATTATTGAGATTTTATAAATGAATTCTTTTGTTGTAGTTATCTCACTTTTTCTGGGTTTTTTTTTTTCCAGATTCAATGGAAACATTGAATGTTTGCCAGAACAGAATGCCCATACTCTTTAAGAGGAACCTCACTTATTATTTTTCTTCTTTTCAAATTAAGGTGGATCCCCAAAGATCATTTCAAAATCCTTGAACCCAGGTATTTTGTGATATTTCTAAAGCATTGCATAGTTTCTTTTCATTTGGAGTAAAGTGACTGCATTGTCATTTTTTTTATGCATTTCGATCTAAAATGGGACTCGTGCATTTGCTGAATTGTGTAGGAAGTCAGAAGTGGAATTACTAGGTCAAATTATTTCCCACCCCACCCTAGCAACCATTGTGACTTGATAGAATAATGGCTAGTCTAATCTCCTCTCTAAAAGAGTTGTACAGAATGAAAAAGAAGTGCATAATCTATAATTGCAGAGGATCCGAGGAAGTACTTACATGGAATATATCCTGTTTTACTTCCCTTGGAATAGTTGAAACCACAAAAGTTGCACAGAGACCTCAGTGTCAAACTAATGTGTGTGCATTTGTGTGTATTCACAGCATAAATGTTAGTATTTTTTTTTCTCTCATTCATTTTCACAATCTGTAAAAAAAAAAAAAGATACAAAGCAAACCATAAAAACAAGATGATTACAAAAAAAGACAATAAAAATGTTCTCACAAAAAATACAACAGAAAGCTGTGAAATCAACATAGGCCTGTAGACTTTTGTAAGATGAATTCCAAATGAGACTATTAGACAAGAATTACATGGAATGGACAGGGCACATTTAAAGAGAGAATGTAAAAGAAATGATTAACATGTCAGATCCTGTGGGAAATCACTGCCAAGATTATTGTTTAGTTGTTAAATTGGCAACTCTAAATTTAATTGCATTATGGAAAAAAGATCAGGAGGATGGAATTACTTGAATTTATTGAATCTAAAGAAATGAAAATCAGCAAGAAATTAACAAAATTTGCCAATTTTAGAATTTAAAGAGATGGTACAGTATTGGTGGAGATGACAATTGGGCTTTTAACTTTTTGCGAGATACCAAGAAAACACTTACACTTGTATGATATAGTATAGATCATACCATTTTAAGACGAATTTAAAGTTTATTTGATGAAAATCGGGTTTGGAATGACTGAAACATCCAAAAACAAAGTAAAACAAAGCAATCATACTGTATTAGAATTGCTCTTTTTTTTATATCTCGGCCATTTCAAAACCAATTTTCATCAAATAAACATTGAATTCCGCATAGAATTACATGCTCTTTCGAATTTCATAAGAGGTTTCTCATTATCTCACCAAAAAATGTTAGAAACCTGAAATTAGGTCTCAACCAAAACTATACGATCCCTTTAAGTACTCTTATCTCCTGTAATGTGTTGTCAATTTGAGAATCATTTATAGACATTTCAGATTGTGAAGCTTTTTGAAATTGTGCAACCAAACACACAATTCTGTGTGAATGATGCAAGGCTTGCTTGAGAGATTCGTTTGTTTGTTTGTTTGTATGGTTGGTTGACTTTATGTTGTTGTTGTTGTTGTTGCTTTTTACTTTGTCTTGTGGAAACACTCATGATCAATAGTAGATTTATGATAAAAGATAAAACCATTTCCCAAGCATTTAGTTGCTGATATGCATGTTGCCAAAGATATGTGGAGTTTTACTGCCGCAATACAGCGAGGGCAGATCTCACTTAATTATGATGACTCATGTAGAGCAAATTAAGCCCTTTTTACACTCGTGTTTCTTAACCCCGTACTTTCTCTGACCCAGGACTATCGTTAATCCCGTACCAATTTTTACAGCTTTTTACACTCGCCTATAAAGCTCTTGTCCTGGGCTAAAGAGAAAACTGACCTTTTTACACTCATATTTCTTAGTCCCATACTTTCCAAACCACATGAATATTCATGATTACGCTGTGCACTGTACAAGTACACACACGCACTGGCAGCACTTGATTACCTTGTTTCTGATCGGTCAGTGGGGGTGGGACTTTGTCTCCGTCGCTTAGCCACGGATTATTTCGTCGTTCTGTTTACACTTGCTTGCTTGGCACCGCAATTGCGGGGTTAAATTGCGGTGCTAATCCTGCTTTTTTGCAGGGCCAGATAGTACGGGATTATCGGTGGGGCTAGCCCACTTTGGCAAAAACAAGTGTAAACAGAAAGTGGGCTAAGGAAAGTCCAGTACCAACGGTGGGGCTAAGGCCCCTAAGTTTCTTCCTGTGCCATTAGTGTATTTTCTGTCAGTGCTTGTGTTTGCACTATGCTGAATCTTTTAAAAGCCAAACCTGTGTTGTTAATTGCTAGAATAGATATATCTTGTTGTGAAACAATGAATCACATTGGTACTGAAAGTTGTACATTACATGTATTTTGATGTGCAATTAAGATTATTTTTCTGTAATATTTCCACAATTTTCGTCATGCAACTACTTCTCTAAGATCTACACTTATACAGTGTATCTCTGCTGAAATAGGTGATTGTGAAAAGATTTTTTTTTTAATATTCAGTACATTTTTCTTAAAATGTAGTGTACAGTTAACAAATAAGTGCCTACTATCATAGATTTCCAATCATTTATAGGCAGACCTCCAGATGCAAGCTCATTCATTATAGACTGCATACATGTAGCAATTAATGGGCAAACATGATTTGTGGTTTTCTTTTAGATTATGTAGTGTACATTCTGTATTGACATCCCACTACCAGTTGTGATCTGTCTGAATTCCTGCATTTCAGTCCAGTTGGAAACACCTCTATTTGTAGTATGGTGCTCTTGACCCATGATGACAAAGTACTGTACATGTAATGATGTAGGCCTGTAACTCTGACTTGTTATTTTGCCCTTTAAATTAAACAGTTGATTTAATTCCCATTGTTTACTCAGCCTCCATTCCACCCACACCAGTACAGAGGATATTGTCATCATGCTTTTGTAAGTAACCTTGGCGAGTATAATTTGTTTCAGGGGGATATTTGCTTTACCCTTTCACATTATATGTCACTTGTCATGCAGTGCAAAAAAAAAAAGCCAACAACAAAAAAACAAACAAACAGCCTCATAAAAATCATACAAGGTGATCATTTGTTACATTTTAGAACACTGACAATGGTAAGATTCTAGCTCTTGAGAAAAGAACATGATTGGTATGTAACAGAGCTCTATTTGGAACAGGATTGAAAAGATGATGTGAACTTCTTTTTTTAGCAGAACAGCAAGTTGCATCTGATAATCGGGTCATCAAATAATGAAGGAATTCATTGAAAGCCTGTAGTAGCTCAAGTGCAAATATTGCTATGTCATTGTTTATGAAATGAAAAATATACAATGGGAGATGCTTCTCCCACATACTTTTGTATTGGTAATATTACTATTCTATGATATCATCACATAAATCTGTCAATAATTGTCATATTAAAAAAAAATAGAATGATGTTTCTTCTCCTTTTCTGTGGATAGAATACCGGTATGTAAACTATTAAACTGCACTGAATTTAGATGGATTTTGGAGAAGAGAGGATGAGGGTTGAAATGAACATGTTACACAGTGCATGTTTTTGTGTTGAGAAGCTGTGTAGCACAAGCCAATAAAATAGGGAAAAACTATAACATGTAGGCCTACCTGTATTAACCAAGTACCACACATATGCACATGATGGAATGTTCATAAGAGATATCTGCAGAATTGATTTTGTTTAAGATATATATGGCAAGGACTTGATGGTCCACATAATTATAACATGAGTGCATTATTTAGCTACAGTAAAGGTATTTAGGCCAGTTAGCTACTCTTGAGTTGAAAGGTCAACATGCAGTTAATCAATACTTCATCTGACTGTGATATTCTTCTCAGTGAGTGTGATAAATGAGTCCTTTGTGTTAAATTGTCACTTACAAAGGGGACTGTAAGCAATCATACACACAGAATATACTTAGATTGTACTGTAGTGCGTAGATCACTCTGGTGGTGTTTGTTACGTATTATGAATTGGACTCTGTCGTTATGTTTTTAGTGAAGTAAAGAAAATGAATGAGTCATGCCGTCCACATCCTGAAAGAAAGATTAGAAATGCAGAAAAGACACATGAGAGGATGTGTTTTGGTTTCCATTTCCCAGTTGAGGTTATGTAACCAAGCCCCACTGATTGAGTAATAATTATATGCATGCATTCTACCAGGCTCACAGTAAGGATGTATTCAGTTCTTGTGCATTCAGCACACACACATACACACACACACACACACACACACACATACAGCACACAGCATAGTGAGAGAGATTGAAAGAAAGACAATCTGCTTGTAGGAGAGTAAATTGCTCTGGTAGGTTGTGTTTGTGCATCACAGTGCAGAATAATTTGCTGACACCCTGGAACTGGTATGGTGATATCCTCCTGTTCTGCAAACATGCCATGGGTAATGGTATATATTTGATAGAGAGAGTTTCTATTTCCATCATTAAATGCATAGTACAATGGCTACACCTGTGGATGGGTGATTGGATATACACTGTATGGCATACGACGAGTAAGTACCAGTAATTATGCGATGATGACTATGTCTCATTGCCATTCACTTCATCAGTTGCCCAGTGATAAATGTGTTCCATTGCAAAAACAAGTTGCTGTAAATGGATTTGTGTGTGTGTGTGTGTGTGTGGGGGGGGGGGGGGTTGTGTGTTGTTTGTTTGTTTGTTTGTTTTTTTAGAGAGCTAGTGCCTTGATCATGCAGGATTTGCAAGTTTCCTCTTCTCCACTCAATATCCATGCACAATTGATGGTAACAAACAAAGGTAATTTCATACTATACAATGTGCAGCTTTGTGTATTAGTAAATTATTGTGCTAAAAGAGGATATTTTTGCGTGATTAATTTTTTGCACTCAGTATGCATGGTAAAATTAGTTTCTCTTGTTTTTAATTCCGCCAAATCGAGACATCAACTGCTGAAAATATGGCATGTAAAAATATTCTCTTGCTTTTATTTTCGCACTAGTTTCTGGTTGTGCAAAATGTGCCAAAATTACGACATTGCAAAAAAAATTACATTTTTGGCTGTAATTAGTACTAGTTCCTAGTACCTTTAACTTTCATCTTCCAATATGATAGACAATGACATTGCATGGTCCTTTTTGATGTCTGGAAACCAACTTTGGACTAACTGCTACATATTTGGTACCACTGACATATATATATAGCATTGGTGAAGCCACAATGAATTGCAAATGCTGAAACTATATGTGGGAGACTAATCATGCTGCAGTATAATGGGCAAAGTTGAGAAAAAAAAAAAAGATGATGATGGGGTGGGTAAAAGCTTGCCTGGAATTCAGGAGAAGTAGCACATTACTTGTGTGTGTTCATCTAATCTTTTCTGAACAAAAATTGATGAATACCTCAGAAGTATGGATATAGATATGAAGTTGTTTATTTGAGACAAATGTTATCTCGAGTATAATCTTGCCTCAAAATCAATCATAAGTATACTTCTGACTTGATTTATGAAATTTGTGCTGCAGTTTTGGTCCCATGCATTAGGAAAATTCCACTGATTTCCTTGAACATGTAAGACAGTAGCCTGACTGATTTCAATGCACAAACTAGCGGTAATCAGAATATCAATACTTTTTGTCATATTAGATTATTTGTGATGTAATCTTGTGAATTGAGGTTCAATTGAGAAGGAGATTTCACAGCATGAATTAATGATGACATGATTATTTGTGGTCACTGAAAATTTATGAAAACAGATGATTTATGTGATAATGTTTGAATGCTTGGTAGCTTTATGCAGATTGATTTGAAGCAGAAACTATCCTGATGGTTTACCTCATGTTTTTCCTTGTGCCACTGTAACTTTCAACTTACATTTTGTGCATCATATATTTTTGCAGTTTGATTTTCTTTAATATGCAAATGGCTTTGAAAGAAATTTTATCCCTACACATGTAACTATGGTGCATATTACTTCTCTTCCATTCATGTATGGTTCTGTGTGTGTCCTTTAAACAGGTGTTTTACCCAATGGCACGTAACCCCTGCAACAACTGCTAGTCCTCAGTAGATGGACAGATCTGTTTCATCACCACCTCTCTACACTGTCATCTAGTGGGAAAGACCTCTGCAAAGAAGTATGGCAGCTAGGTGGATTACAGTTCTTGGACTCCTGCTGGTCCTAGCGCTGGGTCTTAGTGCAGCACTGACCAGCCCAGAGCCGCTGCCAGAGAGGGGACCCTCGAGCGAACCAACCTATGAGCCAGCGAGCTCAGTAGAGCCATCACCAGAGGTGAATGCACTGTGGTTTCATAACTATTCATTTATTCATTTAACTATCCATCCATTTTTTCATTCATTCATTCATTTGGTATGCCTCCGCCACGAAGTGTCGCCGGAGGCGCTATGTTTTTGGGCTGTCCGTCCGTCCGTCCGTAATCAATTTTGTGGACAGCGTATCTAAAAAACTGTTAGAGGTATGGTAATGAAACTCGGCATGTATATGTATGAGTGGGCGAAGTTGTGCCTAGCAACTTCTGGGTGCATATGCTCAAGGTCAAAGGTCAAAAGGTCAAGGTCAAATGCTCAAAATTTCACTATTTCCCCCATATCTATGCAATGCCTGAAGGTATTTTCTTGAAACTTAGTGTATACATGAACTACTAAATAAAGATTCTCCAGAGAGAGTTTTGGGTCGTTAGGTCAAAGGTCAAAGGTCAAGTGAAAATGTTAAAATTACACTTTTTTCTCCATATCTCACAAAGGGTTCAAGGTATCTTCATGGAACTTAGTACTTATGCATGAACTTACCGGCAGTGATTATCTAGGGAATTTAGGGGTCATGGGTCAAAGGTCACGGGGTCAAAGGTCAGAGTCAACTCTCAAAATTTCACTTTTTCCCTCTTATCTATGCAATGCCTGCAGGATTCTTCTTGAAACTTAGTGTATGCATGTATTACCCAATAGATATTCTCTTGGAAGTTTCTTGCCAGAAGGTCAAAGGTCAAAGGTCAAATGTCAAGTGAAAGTGCTAAATTGCACTTCTTCCTTAAACTCATAAAAGGGTCAAAGGTCAAGTAAAAATCCTCAAATCCCAAATACCTGCACTCTTAGACAATATAGCCTTTCATCCAATTCAACCTAGTTCATGGAAAGTGAACATGCAACAAATTTGTGACAAACCTGTCATTTTAATATTTTGTTAATTATGTGAAACTGTCATCTCACATTGTCAAGACATTGTACTATAGACCTAGGAGAACCATGCATTATGGCGGAGGCATACCAGTCACCATAGCGACATTTCTAGTTTATTTATTCATTCATTGATCAATTTATGAATGTATTTATCTGTGAATCCATTTATCCATTCATTCATTCATTCATTCACCCATCTATGAGCCAGAGAGCTCGCTAGAGCTGTCACCAGAGGTGAATGCTCTGTGGTTTCATATCCATTCATTCATTCATTTAACTATCCATCCATTTTTTCATTCATTCATTCATTTAACTATCCATCCATTTTTTCATTCATTCGTTCATTTCTGTATTTGTTCAACCATTCATTGATCCTGCCATCCATTTATTCATTCAGTCATTCGTTCATTTGTTTGTTTATTTATTTACTTATGTATTCATTCATTGATCCATCTGTCCAGTCATTTATCCATCAAGTCATTCATTCATGCATTCATTTTTTCAGTCACATGTTCATATTCACACAAGACACAAACAATATGCTAAATTGAGATATGATTAATACTTATATGATTGAAATAGAACATGAATTTGAAGTTTATTATCCGTATTCACATGTTTACATGGCATTTTACATAAGAAAAGACACGCATGAATACAGGATAAAAGGACCAGAAAATAGCATGAATGCTAATCAAGTATGATACCTGTCTACACAAAGGTTCTAAAGAGGTAGTAAGTACAGCATAACTATAGCTTTAGTTTGAAAATATGTGAATTATGAACACATCTACAACTATTTACATCATATTACATTTGAGTTGAAGACATGACATGATAGTGCATGTTCTAGTATAAGTGTAAATGAATATGTGGGTCTAAAATAATGTAGCTACAGGAAGCAAGGAAATAGATATATATTGTTTTACATATTCATCCTCAAAATTAGCAATGACACACATAAAAATACTTTGGGAATTATACATTAAATGTTGCATTCCAATTAATTGTTGTTGTTTTTTTAAAGATTCAGCATCACGCGACATATATTTGATTTGCAATAAACCATAACCCTAATGTTGTACCTGTCTATCTTTCAACCATGTGGGTAAAACATGTTGAGGCTAAGATACGGGTGGGGGGGGGGGAAGAGAGATATGTTTTTCCCCAAAAGAAGATTTTAAATCTGTCATTGTGAAACTGAGAAGCATTTGGATTGAACATTTATTGTTTGTTGGCTTTTGCAGACCTGTGATGATTGACATGGGACTAGGAAGGCTTTCTTAAAATAGTTGCGACATTTAAGGATACTTATGTTCTTCTTTTCCTCAAATGACACACACCTTACATGCACCTTCCTTTCATCACCAGTTCACCTGGGAACAAATTAGATTATTGACCTAAATCTTCTCAAGGAAAAATATCTGTTGTGAGCACTATGAATAGGTGAGATTCAGGCTCATTATTGCAATCAAATAAGCTTGCAATATTGCAATATGCTTCCTGATAGTAAGACTAATTAAGAGGCAAGAGTGGGGGGGGGGGGGGGGTGGATGGCATGCTGGAAGAATATGACCTCATCATTATTGTTGGCATCCTTTCCTCATTTACTTTATTCTCCAGGTCGAGGCTGAACCAGATCCAGAACCTGAACCGAGTGTGGAGCCGGAGCCAGAGCCTGAGGGTGAAACAACTCCTGGTCCTCCTGACTCCCCCTTTGCTGAGCCTGTGCCAAGATGGGACATCGCCCTGCCCAAATTTGGCTGGGCCTGGCCCTTTCACATATACCTCATGGGGGTTCTCTTTGCCATCCTGGCCATCTACTCCCTAGGGAGCATCATCCGGCTGAGACAGCGGCGTCTCCTCAGCTACGGCTACTTCATCGCCCTCAACCTCCTCATGCTCCTCATGGGAACGATCCGGGCGGTGTACCTGCTGGTTGATGCCTACAATTACAAGGGGAAGTGGCACAACGTGTTGGCCTATTTGCTCCTGGGTACGGGATTCCCCTGCTTGACATCTGCCTTCAGTATCCTCTTCATGGCCCTTCTTCAGTCCACCAAAACACAGGTTGTGCCTCCCTCGATCCAGAAACCAAAATACCTAGCCTTCGTGATTTTGGTTCACTTTATCTTTGCCTTCATAGCGGATGTCGTCGTTGGCCTGTATGTGACAGCATCGGTACTTTTGCTTATTTGTCAGTCGGCATTTGTCATCTGGGGCCTGATCCTCACCATCAGCTATTTGGTCATATTCCGCCGCCTGTACAGGTCAACAGTGCGGAAATACAGGGAGATCAAGCGTCTCAGCATAAGGACAGGGTCAGTCATGATGCCAGGCCAGAGAGGGAGGCCGATCGTCACAGTACCCAGGAACAACTGGGGTAGTGCTATTAAGGTGACCATGGTAACCGCACTATTGGGTCTCGCTGTGGCGTTGCTGCAGCTGTACGGAATGCTGGTTGTGTATGGGCCAGTGGGAGGACAGAAGCAGATCCCAGATCCTTGGCCATGGTGGAGCTATCAGTTTGTCTTTCGACTCCTGGAGTTCCTGATGTGTGCCCTAATGAGCTTCGTTGCCACGCAACCCTTCCGGTACACCAGGGATGGCAGGGAGAAGCGCTGCACGTGTCTGCCCTGCTGGAGCACTCTCCTCGATGCGTGCGGATGCAGGAAGACAGATGACTACAAGCAGGAGGAGGAGGAGCTGAACTCCCAGGTGTGGAGTAGTGCCTTTGAGCCATGTCTACCAGACAAGCCTGCCCTCTACCAAGGATTGGCAGCCAGCACCCTGGAGTCTGACCTCTCTTCCAGGAACACCAATGGCAACAATGCATCCATCAATATTAATGTGGAGATGACTGAACAAAAGGTGCAGGATAAGGACCTCAGATTGGAACTCGGTGAAAATGGTGTAAGAAGAACAAAGAGTTCCGAGCCACTCGGATCTGAGATGAACAACAGGATGCCAAGTCCACACACAGCACCAGTCGGTGGCGTTTCCTCCAGACCTTTTCCAGATGCTCCACCCAGTCAGGGCAACATCGTGAGGAATGAGTTCCAGGCCTCAGTCAAGAGGGGAGATAAGGTCACTAACTGCCTGCCAGATCCCCTTCCATCTTCAGGGGATGGTGAGATGGGCGAGGGAGGGGCCCTGGATGATGCCTCTAGGCACCACCCCAAGATGGACAAGATAGAGAATGCCAATACCTCTGATGTTCTGTTTGAGGTGCAAGGCAGCAACAGTGGCATAGAGGTAACAGAGAAGACTCCTTTGGATAGTGTTGTTTGATATGGGAATCTACTATTAAAGGGGATGGCTAGTAACTGATCAGTGGGAATCAGTGGGAATCAGTGGGAATGCTGGGGATGATTGTTCCAATCCTTTTCATTACCATATATAAAATTGAATACACAGACACTTGTGAAAACGGGGAAGTTGCAGTATTAGTAGGAAAACAAAAGAAATGTACGTAATGAAATGTACTTGTGTGAATTATAAATGTTTACCTGTGAAAAGGTCTATAATCTAAACACACCACTTGGAACAATTCAATTAAAGGGGATGGCTAGTAACTGATCAGTGGGAATCAGTGGGAATGCTGGGGGATGATTGTTCCAATCCTTGTGGGATTCATTTAAGAGTACATTATATATCTATTGTTGTGTGAAAATTTGTTGCTTCAGAATGGTCTCATATTCAAGTAATGTGCAGTTTAATCGCCCCATCACTGTACAGGCATGCTAACCTGGAAACATTACCAGCTAGAGTAGGGGATACCACTTCCAAATTAAATGATTTCCAGATAAATATGACTAGAATGTGGAAATGCACGGGGAAAATATCAAAAAAAAAAAGAAATTAATTCATAGAGAATGCCTTCAATCTTGTATCTTGAGAAGGGTATGCTCTTTTTACTTTCACACCTTTGAAAGGAGATGTCATCCAGATTAAAATCTTGGAATTGTATGCACCAAATTTCATGCATGGAATTACCGCAGCCCCACTATTCATTGATTTATCCAAAGTTATTAGAGATATTCTGGCCAAGATTTCGTCTAATTCATTTCTTTGTTGTTATGTAGTCGGAAGTTGTATGCTCATATCAGAATAGTTTTTTGAGACAATTTTCCTACATAGATGTTGTAGGTAAATATTTTAAGCTGTGTAAAATTGATGTCTGTCAATATTTAAAGCATTTGTAAAATAGTGTCTCTGTCTCACATATCTCTCTTTCCCATCTTTTCTCTGCTTGTCTAGATGTTCCACCGTACAAATTTGTATCTCATATTTCTCAACTCGATAATGATATGTATATTTTGACTGGCACTTGAACGTGGTATATACTGACACATTCTTATAAGCATGGT
The DNA here is from genome assembly GCF_964275005.1 of Diadema setosum. Lineage (NCBI taxonomy): Eukaryota > Metazoa > Echinodermata > Echinoidea > Diadematoida > Diadematidae > Diadema > Diadema setosum. The sequence continues at coordinate 34,602,043 of NC_092686.1, forward strand.
AACTTTTATGAATATTAACTTCAGAGATGCCTTCTCTGCAATGTATACTCAGTACTGTATTTTTTACTTATGAATTTTTGTATCCCAGAAGGAAACTTGCTTTAATGTTGATAGCATGCTGCTACAGAAATGGTATAGAATTAGCAGTTTTTATCATGCCCTGTATAGTGACTGAAAGAGTAAAGCCGTTCGTTTTCTAAGAGAGAAAGGGCAGTGATTGTGAAGCTAGTGAATTTACTAATTTTTTTGTTGCTAGCATTATTGTCTGTGTCTGCCCACTGTTAATGTACGTTTACAAAACTTTATAATGAAACTTCACCCAAAATATGACATTTTGTATCAGTTACAGCATACTGTATACGGCATATAGTTAGCAAGTCTAATTTTTCACAAATTGGGACTTTCCATCAATTTTGTGAGTGGTTAAATTCGTGATCATGGAGTACAGTACTCGATGGAGAAATGAGTACATCACAATCGTGCCTGGATCAGAGTCATCATTTTTGCATGTCTTTAAATTCTTGGAAAGCACCTGACTCGTAAAATTCGTGACAATATAAACCTCGTGAAATATTCTGTCTTTATGGTATTTTAAACATGTGTCATTTTCAGGTTAAATTTCCCAATGCATTTGATATGAGGAGTAAAATTGCAAATCAAATAGATAAATAATTAAAGTTTTCCAGGGGGAATAAGACCATGACCCTGTTTTATGAAGAGTTATAATTTATTATATAGTTGATTTCTATCATAAGTCTATGGCAGCCTGTGTGGTAAGGGAATTTACAATCGATTCTATCTTTTAATAAAATGGGACCCATATTGTATATGTCACATCTGCACCAGGACTTTGAACCAGGATCTGCACGATGAGTTCATGTCAAGACTTTTACCTTGACTAAATATGGTCTTAAGTCTTTTCTAAACACCCTACCACCATCACCGTTGCTAACCACTCCTCCCCATTCTCATTAAGAATAAGATGGTAAACCGACTAAAAATTATCATACTTTATTTTGAAAAACAACAAACAAACAAAACAACACTGACATTGCTTTTTTGTGCTCTGTACATGTCTGGAAATATTTCCACGGAGATAAAGTCAGAGGATGTGTCTATGAAGTCAATGTCCCATAAATATCCCATGTAAACATCTCAAGTTTGGTAGAAGAGTTTTCCTTGGCAGTGATAACTGCATACTTATTTGTATACTGCTCACTAACAGTGGAACTGGACTCTGATATTTTGACTTTTCTTGCACAAATTGCTTGTAGTTATGTCAGATAAGATTGTGTGGATTGTATATATTGTAAACTTTGTGTACGTGAATATTACATGAAATGGCAAATCACATAAGTAGATGTAACGGAAAAGTCACAAATTTTCTGTTAGTTTTTTTCTGTTGCTGAAATTTTGCCGAATTCTGAGAAAGTCAACAGATTTTCTGCATTGCCGTGTGTGTTGACTTATGTGAGGTTGAGGGATTTTGTGTTTAGCTGTACTTTTGTAAATGTGAGCATGGAATATGCCAAAATTAAGTTGCACAAATACATTGCCATTTACTTGTATTCTGTGTTTATGTGAACCAACACTTAGTTTGCAATAGTTTCAAGCACCAAAATCACTTGCCACCTCTCTATTTTGATTTGGTGTACTAATTGTGGTGGAATAACGACTTGTGCAGCTGTAAAACGCTCATCTGAGCCAAAATTTTGAAATGAAATCTAGTCTTAAGTTCTCCTTTAGCTCCTCTCTGTGATCATTAGTGGACAAGTGTGACATTGTTTTGAATCATGTGTATTGATTATATCCTGTAAAATAAACTCTCTCAAAACTTAGGTTCAAAGATGTTAAAAATTGTACTAGGTAAATTAAAGTCAGTGGCTTTCTGCTAACATGATTAACTATTGAGCCTCTATAATTATTTGTTTTGATCAAGATCATGTCATTGGTACAGAAAGAGGTGAAAAATTTCTTTTGCATGTAGCTGTGGAATATATTATACATTAACAAAAAATGAGTGTTTTGAGAGTAATCCCATGATACATTGTAGATGTAAGGTTTGTGAATGTTTAGCTTTGTATGCATGTTGATGTGAGTTCTTGCCATTCTTGCAGAGGTTTATGTATTCATGTTTTCTGTGCACCAGCTGTAACCACTTTCTTGCTGTGTATTTTTTCCAAATAGCCCATTTCATGAAGTTCTACTGTTAGCTAATGTAAATGTTGATCCAGAACATATGCTGAAGTGGGAAAGTGGTTTGTGAAGCACATACATCTTTTTTTGTATGATCAAAAAAAGTTTGTGTACACAACTAAAAAAAAAATGCTTATACCAAACAGATGGGTGAATCTGCAATGTTTCAGGTTATGAGAAAAAAATATGATAACAAATTGCCTCCTAACTAACCAAATGCTGTTTTCCACCAGCAATTTCATGCATCTTTGTGAAGAATTGTCCATCATTAGAACACAGATGTTTGAATGGTATGCAAGACTTGCCATGCTAGATGTGTTGCACAAAAAAAAAAGCACAAAATTCCCTCAAACATCCTCCTTTATTTATGTTCATTGTTTATAGAGTGCAAAAAAGAGTCTGTACTATAGTTGTATTGTGAGACCCATTTTTTTTTTCTTGAGAAATAATCATGGTTTGCAATTAAGAGTATATTAGGAACAGTCTTAGGAGCTGTCCTATATTATCTGAAAGTAGGACCTGTCCTATATTATCTGAAAGTAGGCTCCTACAAGTACAGGGTAGTAAAATATCTAGTGACTGTATGGTTGGCTAAACATACAATTGTACTTTAATCTACATCATCCAGTCTACCTTGAATGTGGATGCTTCTTTTGAATGAGATTCATTGCTATGCCATCATTAATTTCCACTGTCACACACCATGTTTGACCAAGGAGGTTTGAGAAATGGAGTAACAACAGTCTCATTCCCTTTGATCCCATGTTTTATGCCGCCACTCAGAAATATTTGAAGTATGTGCTAAACTGGAGCTGCCTCACAGATAGGAAGACAATTGATTCATGTGGCATTGCATCATGACTCGTCACTCTCAAAGGAAGATATGTCTTTATGATGCTTTTTGCCGTCCCTTCTTAGAAAACAAGCAGAACATCAATAGTACAGGCACAGGGATGTGCGCATAAAAATTGTACAAAAATTGATGAAATGAAAATCAAAATTACTTGTTTTTACATGACTTTACACTAATCTAACATACAAGTGAATAAAGAACTATACTCGAAAATTATACCATATCAGTTTCATTTGTGGGAAGATCGTAAAGATGATAAAACTGGCTTTGTAGTGAGAGTACAGTTTCAAATATTTTCACTACATTCAACTCAGGTTTACATTTTTGCACATAATCTCGGACGGGATTTACTTTTGTTTCATATGCTTTATCATTAAGAGAACATTCATTCTATTTGACAAATAAACAAGCAGAATATAGACGATATAATGTTAAGAGTTTGAAATGAATCTTCAGATTGCTCAAAAAGACGGCGGCATGGAACCCTGATCATCAAAGGCACAAGTGCACCAGTGGAATTCTTTTGTGCATCGATAGAAAAATGACAGCTGTTTGAATAATTACAGCCAGTTGGAACGCCATCTCTTAATCCTCCTTGGTTTGATGTGAGAGGTTCTTGTTAAGTAGAATACTGAAGTGGTGATGTCACAGTCTTTTGTTATAGCTTTGACTGAAACCAGGTGCAAGCATTGTTAATAACAATAGTGTTCACAGACCAGGCCAGGTGTGGTTGTTTAGAACCAGTTTTCATGGCGATGAATGGCAATGACAGCACGTTTTGATATTCTATTGTTTATGCTTACACAGAAAAAATAAAATATGTACACGTGTATGAGGTGCTGAAAAGGCTAGTGATTTGTTCTCCACTGTGTATTAAATTCCTGAAGTGACAACAAGTATTCGGTGTGCCAGAGTGCGTGACTTTTGATGAATGAGAGATAAGAATGGATGGGGGAAATGAATAACAGAAAGGTGCAGAATCAGAGAGCTTGTAATTTATTGAGACATTTTGACTGTCGGTATGTGTGTGATGGTGGACAATTAGATGTCACTTGTATATACTGAGTGTAGCTTTGAGCAAGCTGTGTGTGTGTGTGTGTGTGTGGGTGTGGGTGTGGGTGTGTGTGTGTGTGTGTGTGTGTGTATCTGTTTCTCTGTCTTTGCCATATTCAGAAAATTGCAGGATACTCCACAGCGCAGATAAAGTCCGGCAAGCTGATTCAGTTTACAATTTGTTTGTCGTGTAGAAATTTGGTCTCATTCTATAAATGAAATTTGAATATTTTATGCATTTTCGCGAGTATGATAACTGGTAACTTATTACCAAAACTTCACGCAATATTTCAATAAGAGACCTTGATCTCTGTTATCTGATCCTGACCAGATCCCCCCCCCCCCTCATCATACCAGTGTTAATGCCTAGAGTTTGAATTCGATTTCCCAAGAATTTTTTCCAATTGAAAAATAAACAAAAACAAAAACTCAAAATTGTCAGGATTTCAAATCTAGATCCAAAAAAAATAAAAAAGTGAGTATTACTTGTAGATCATATTTTGATACTTTTTTATTTTTATTAGAATTCAGCAAATTCTATAATGAGATATGAGAGTGTGGTCGGCGACCCTTGACCCCATTACTTTTTGCTGTCTGTTGTTGTGCTGTACCACCTGCTTGCTTGTGCTAACGTGACAGTGGTGTTAAAAAGCACAACCGACAGAGGGCACTCGGTGCTTGCGCCTGTGAAGTCTAAATACAAGTTGTAAGGGGTGGCTCAACTCTCCTTCTATCGCTCAACTCTCCTGCATCTTCCCAACGTATAGACCTATATTTATACACGGATTATATATCCATTTCATTTTAGTACTCTCGTAGGCCAATATATTTGGATGTGAAATGGTAGATTTTGTCATATTGATTTTGTTTTCACGAGTGGAGAAGTAAAACAAATTGAAACTGAAACTGAATTCGATTGTTCATTTTTCTTGAATCCAGGAAGTAGGTCGCAGTGTACTTCGACCGGTCAGGCAACCCAAGAACTTGATACTACACAACGTATTTCCTGTCTATCGTTGACTGAGAATCAGCACACAATCGAAATCCTCTAAATCATTATTACATCCTTGTGGTCTGCGTTCATAATAATGTATCACTCCTCTAGAAATGGGGAAAAAAGTTAAAAAAAAAAAAAAAAAAAAAAGCCACCCCCACGTCAACACACACTTTTACATGTGATAGAAAAGTGGTCTATTAATTCATCGATTATTCACATCGGTTAGGGCCTGTACAGTATAGGCTGATCTGTAGGCGATAGGCGAAGTGCAAAGCACGAACCGTTCCTTTTTTGATAAAAGCATGAAAATTAGTGGACTTTTTTTTTTTTTTTAATAATCATGAGCCAGTTATTTCCAAGGATGGTGACACCGAATGCAGTCAGTTTCGTAGCAACGATAACAAGGAAACGAACGTACCCTGATAGTGACATAAGACGAATGATGACATCCATGTTAGTGTAGCATGTGTCATGATAATGATAGATTTTCCTTCTTTGCAATGTCTTGATAATTAGTTAGAGCATGATTAATGTTGACATTGTGTGGAGGGTCTCATAACGCAATGTTTTTTTTTCAATGTAGGCGATAGGTGAAGCATATAAGTTTGAAATATCTGATAACTATAGTTACGGCATAAAGTGCTGTGGGGAGTCTCACCACGCAGTGTTTTTCCTACTGTTTTAGATGTGGGACATTTTAGGAAAACTTTTTTAACACGCCAACTAATCGACAGAAGAAAAAAGAAATAGAAAAAACTAATACAGGTTACACTGTACATATGGTTTTACAATTTTGATGTGTATTTTAAGATAGTGATGGTTTTAATTATACGGTGATCATATTGCGTTATTGCCAATCGAATATCGATTATATCACTTGATCTGAATGACCAACGACACAGTTCATATCGTATGCAGGTCTATTACTTTTGATAACTGTCTTCTTTATAATAGATTGTCACATATACGGTGATCATATTGCGTTATTGCCAATCGAATACTAGTATCGATTATATCATTTGATCTGAATGGCCAACGACACAGTAACTCATATCGTATGCAGGTCTATTACTTTTAATAACTGTCTTCTTTATATTGTCTGCAATGTTGGTCAATGGACGGTAACAGTGTTTCACTGCTATCAGTTACTAAAGTGCAAATAGGTCGTTGCATGTTCGCCTGATGCACATTACAATGTGCTATCGCTAAGCGATGGGTATACATGACTGTGAAAGGTAAGTGGAACGTTATTGATGACTGTGTTTTAGTAAATCTGAAATTCGAGAGTACATAGGTAAAAACCTGACTATAGACTGATATACAAATAGATCTTCATGATAATAGCCAGACAGGTAGATTGATGGCCAGAATGAAGAGGGCAAGGACAAGATAGATGGATATATTCAAATGAATGTGAATATAGATCTATCTATATATATCATATTGGCGTAAGTAAGATAGTATTCCACTGGAGACGTAGCTTCTTTTTCCTATTTCCTTTACTGCCAGTGATATTATAATCTAACATGACTTACATGTAATATCACTGCAAAGCACTACATTCATGGCGTGTGCAAAATACACCCGCACACACTCATACACACATTCGGATATAATAATAACATACACACAAAAAATACATTTTGCGATGTAATCCATCACATAACAGCGGTTCTCTGTTGTATTTTACAGTACTCCACTGTGATTACCCAAACTGCCGCCGTCATTCCTCAAGTACCACGAAATTGTCTTTAAATTTTTGCCCCTTTCATCATAATTGTAGTGGTGTTGTTGTTGTTTTTCAAAATCAAAGAAAGTTAGGTGTCTTACGGTAAGAATATTATGACTTCTGTATGCGTGGGTATTTTGGAAAGTATCAACATGAAACTTGACCAGCGCGTTTTCTTTATCCGAAAAGATTCCCGATAATACTGCAATGATTATTACGTCGCATACTAATAACGTGAACATTCACATAATACCCCTATAAAAAGGTTATTTCTAGTAACCGATAACCAGAGAGCTTGCCCGATAGTTGGTAAACGTAGCAACAACCGCACGATGCATGTAAACTGGTTTTCCGATGCATGTAAACTGGTTTTCCTATGCCTGGTAAATAAATGCATTTAAATAGATTCAAATGAATAGATTACTCCTGGGTCTCCTGATGAAAAAAAAGAGAAATGAATAAAGGAAGCAATAAATGATATTCAACAAATGAATGAATAGGTAAATAAATGAATGAACAATGAATGTTTGTGTGAATGAGTGAATTAATGAGTGAATGTATGAATAGATGAATAAATAAAAAGTAAATACGTAGATAAATAGAAATAAACATGTAAACACAGTCATGAATAAATCAATGAAGGAACGAATTAACAAATAAATGAACACTTTAAAGTGTCGAAGATGCAGTGTCGAAAATTTACAACAGTACTGTACTCTTAAAATGAGTGCAAGACTTCGCGATCTCGTGAAGTAAGTATCATACAGTTGTATGTTTCATGACATCACGACGCCAGCTCAAATTGTAGCTGGGATGATAATCCCATCGCTCAGGAAGGACTCACTGATCACTCGGTTAATGTGGGAGAGAGACAGTTCCTGGCATAGCGCCACCTAGTGGTCAAATGTTGCAATGTTTCAAATTGATTCTGTTTTAGTGCTGTTCCGCAGTGTGAGGAAGTAGGATACAATTATTATATACAAGTATTTTATGATTTGTGATTCGTTATTGGCTGTTAAACTATCCATCAGAATTAATCACAAAAAAAGGGTAGATCCAATGAGACGCGATCATTCTGTATGGCGGCACACAGTGGCATAGCCGCTGGACGATAGATATTGGAAATGTCATCAATGTATAATTAAGTGCGTAGAAATTATACCTTTACCATTCGTTCTGCTCAACTCAGTTCAATGCAGTTCACCTCGAGTTAAGTCAATTGATTTCAGTTTAATTCAGTTTTTTCCGTTATTTTTTTTTTTCACAAAACATGATATGAGAGAATTGTAAACGATAATGATATTGAGTACACATTGATTGACTGCAAAGTGAAAAGTAAACAATGATTACTGAATTGAAAGCAGGTATAGATGAAAACAATATTTTTTAACCAAATTAATTGTTGCATTATCTATGCTCTGAGAGTGAGAGAGAGAAAATGAGCAGTCTACTAAACGCAGTGCTTGCATATTGTGGAGAAATCATTTATGATCGACGCAAACAAATTTGACTTTCTTAATTACAAAAGTAAAATAGAACTTGAATCAATAAAGGAGTGAAAAGGAATGTTATTAGAAACGTTTTGGATGTCAATGTTCATGGCATATCACGACACTAATTCTACCACAACGGTTTACCGTTCGCTGTATCGAACCTTTTTTTTTTTGGTAGTTGGAGCGGTTGCTTTCTTTTGAGAGCACAAGACGTCTTCCTACGATGATGACTGTTGCAATGAAAGGCCGACAATCTCTCGAGTACTCGCATGTAATTACGGCTAATGCCTCTTCACCCTAATCTCAGAGCGGTAATCTTAAGCTACACTGGACATATGATTTTTGTTTGTTTGTTTGTTTTGTTTTGTCTTCTTAGCTCGCACCACGACGCTGCGAGAGCCTTTCAAATGAATAATTTCCATGGCAACCGTGCATTTTCAAGGAAAGTGGGATTAGCATGTGACTCGGTGTTTGGCGCCGATTTCTAATAGACCGACGCTATATGCATAAGGTACACAATTTGACTGTAATGATATGGAAACAAGTGAAGACAGCTGACAGTATGCCCAATTGTACATTAAAAAAGCTTCCTACAATACCGCAGTATGTCGTGTTGATGTTTCCGTCCAACGGTTATCTAAGGTTTACATGTATGAGCGTGAAAAATCATGTTGCTATCTGTCCCATAGGTTGATGCACTTTCTGAAATAAATAGATAAATGAATGAAAAAAAAAAAGTAATTAAGCATTTAAAAAAATATTTCAAAAAAAGTAAGCAATTTTTAAGTTATTTATTTTCTGCCTTTTTAAGAAAAAAAAAGATACAGTGTAGGCCTTCTGGCAAACTTTCTTTCAATCTCGACCCGCTGTGATTTTGATACAAAAATACCCAACAAAATATCACGAGTGTTTACATTATTTATATTTAAACGTGCAACCATCTTTGATTAGACTAGCGTTCTTAAGTGCAAATACTAATGAATGAAAGCCGATGAGTATCACACACTGTTACTGCAAAGACCTGTTGTAATTATGGTCATGAAGCCACGTACAGTATCATCCATCAGATAGCTGCGTATGATAGAGTAGTGTTATTAAGGTAATTGCTCTCTCTCTGTCTTGTCTGTGAAAACTAATCAACCAAACGAGATGGCCAGCTGATTATAATGAACTGGACAGAGCATCACATGAAAATTAATCACAATGATTAGGAAAACTAATCTCAATCACTGTGGGCACTGAGTACATTCGACTGAAAGGAAAGGATGATAGATTAAGGTGAGAATGAAAAAAAAAACAAGCAAAGTAAGTCACATTCTTGATTTTGTGAATGTGAAGGGGAAGGTACAAGAGGACTACGGGAAGTTTAGAAACTAACGAATAGATGTTGTTCAATGAAAAGTAACCGTTCATGGTAAAATGTTTGTGTGTTGAACAATGAGAATGGACTGAGAAGGCGCTCGCAGTCATGACAGTGTTTCAGTGTTTTATAGAATCCTTCTCGGTCTGTTTATAGGTCACTTTTAGGGGTGCACGTCACGAGTTCGACACCCACTAATGACAGCCCATGAGTCATACAGCCCATGAGTTATGCAACCAACGAGTCATACAACCCATGATTTCGACACTAAGCAAACAAGGCTCACGAGACCGACACATTTAGCCCCGTGTTGTAATGTTAAACTCGTGGCCTGTTTTTAGTCGAACTCATGGGCCTTATCATTGTCTCATATAGTGCTGAACTCATTGGCTATGTTACTTGTGGACTGTATGACTCATGGACTTTTCTTTTTTTTCACTGTCGAACTCGTGGGCCTTATGACTCGTGGCTGTCGGTCTCGTGGGATGACACCGTCATGGCTCAGCGGATAAGATCACAGACGCTCAATCGGGAGGTTCCTGCTTCGACTCTTCTGGCAGCTGCGGTTATGTTGCCAAGGCTTTCGGATAGGACTTCCAGCCTATGGAGTGTTCATGTTTAAAAAACATAAATCCAAACAAAATCCACACAAAAATGATGCTGTATAGCATCTAATGACATGTCGAGCCATAGGACCAATTCTGCATACGACTCACCCCTTTAGTTGCAAACTGAAATGATTAAAGGTATTCTTTACCATTGGGAGCAATGATTTTAAAAATGTTCAAGTTATCACAATTGATGCATATGCGTAAGTCAGTCCTATCACAAAACATCCTATTTTTATACCATAATATAGAAAATTCGCAATAAATCATAAAATATAAGGAGATATCACTAATTTTCTCAATAAACTGTAACTGTATAAGGTTAGTCTAAAAGCAATTCTATTATAACTATTGTTCACATTTTATAGATTTAATAATACTTAACATTGATTATACGAATTTAAATTTTGATATTTGTTGTTTTCATCTCTGACTCACATTCTAGAACTATTTTGAAGCACTGAAACTGGGTTTTTATTTCATCTGCAAATGGTGAACAGTGCTTTTAACTTCAGATTCCGTCTTACTTTTCGTTCTTGTCCTTGTTATAGTCTTTTCTTTCTGTCTGTTTCGTCTGACGTCATGATATCAAGATTTTCATGGAGACCTTGACAGATCTTAAGATGTCATTTTCTTCTAGAATAATTCACAAAATTTTCAAGTCATGCTTTTCTAGTGGATTTCTCTTTTCCATATACAGGTAAAAAAAAAGTTTAGTTGCTTACTTGTTCATTTATTGAAATATAAAGATGAAATTACTATGACTGTATTATGTGTTATTGATATTTGTGTGATTTGAAATTCTTTACTCATGTAAGCGTTGCTTACTCGGTGATTATCATTGTTTTTCATATATATATATATATATATATATATATATATATGCTGTACCATTATGATTACCATATCATACACACCGCCAACATTCTTTCATTATCATAGGATAAAGTTTGTCCCATTTTCGATGGCAATTTTCAAATGGTGCATGGTATTACGATTTAAATTATAGAAAGAGGTGCACTTTTTAGGAATTTGTGTTGTTGTTATAAATCATCTGGCAGCTAAGTAATGTAATTATTCCCACTTAACATTGCTTAATGGCAATTAACACCTGCATCCCTATGACTCTTCAACAGAAAGCATAAGAATGTAAGAATTCCTGTGAGAGTCATAAAGACCTTGTGTTGTTGCCATAAACTATCCGGCAATTAAGTAATATCATTATTCCCACTTAAGAGCAATTAGCGACTGCATCGTAATGACTCTGTAACAGAAGGTAAGAATGGTTTGGTTTTTTTTTTTTTTTACGTGGAGACGTTTCCTTTTTGCAGCTTTGAGTGTCTCTCTGCTCCATGTTTAACTTTATTTTGATAAATAGCGCAAAATTTAACAAAGAAAATGACAGGTGTTTCATAAAATTGGAATACAGGACAAGAAAATTAGGGGATGACAGAGTGTAACATGTTTTCACGGACCATTATTGATCACAACCGCATACTCCGAATTGGTTTGTTTGTACACACACACACACACACACACACACACAAAATGTATGGAAACTATAAAGTAACATCAAACCCTTTCTCCTTACATTCAGACTTGTATGGAATCATAACGAAATAAAGATTTGTTGAGGAGGAGATATGCTCTTATTTTGTATTTCATACTAAGAAAAGGGTGTGGATGAGATTTGTGTAGAGGACGATGATAAGTATTTTAGACAATGACATCATTACCTCATGTAAATGAATATATTGTTGTTGCGACTAACATCGCTATATATTGATATCTCGATTAAGAGTAAAGTCTATAAATCTGTTTACTTCATTTCATATTCAATTTCATTGTCATTTATTTCCTCCCAACAAATGAGTGAAACAAAATACAAAACATATATAACACAATCATATTGTTTCACCAATTTGCGAGAAATACATAATTCGGTGTGGATCGCAAGTCATGTGTAATTGCGTAGAATAATCAAGAGCAACAATTCATACCTTGCAAGGTTGACAGGATGAGTATGGCAAAGAATGGTCTACTGAAAAGCAGCGCTTGTAAAACGTAACTAAGCATGAAATGTTACTAAATGTTATCCCAAATCTATTCATGTACTGCTCAAGTACAGGTAACAAGGACATCATCATTATATACAGTAACTATTTTTATAGATTTTTACAGATTGAGCTGACAATGTTACAACCTGGAGGCACTACACTTATTCGCTGAACCGTGTGTACCCAGAAAATGTGGTGAAAAAAAATCTGATGGAACATACATTCAGGAAAGTAATTTCCACTTCCCATATGAGTATGAATACGAATATGACATGCTGTGGACTGATTTAAATTCATTCTGTTATGATATATCATTTGAAGTCTGTAAATTCTGAATTTTCAATATTTGTTAATATTGGCTGGTTTCTAGATGTATGTTATACTAGTAAATGTAATTTGTGTGGAAACTTAATAAATGAATGAAATTGGATGAAATTAAATGAAATGAAATTCCTTAGAGCCAACTTGAAATGGAACGTTAACTGTTCTCATAATTTTACAATAGGTCTGGCATGCGTGACTGGAACTGGAACTCACCCCCACCCCTCCCACACCCCTCCCCCATCCCTTCCCCACCCCGGCCCGTTAGCGCTCTGCAGGTTGTGCGCTTCCATCATCGCGAATATGATTTGCACGCTTTCATTATTGCAGATGAGGTAATCCTTCAAACAGCTATGCAATGCTTGAACCGAAGAGCGAATGCCTTGTGTTAGATGCCGTGTATGTAGCTGCCGTCAGGCGACCCAAATGCTGGGGTATAATTTAGTGATTAAGTTTGCTACACGAGAGGAAACTACTGGAAATGGAAGAGGGGAAAGCGGTTTAAAAAAAAAAAAATCAGATTAGTCGTGATTAAATCAGGCGGCGGTATAGCGTGAATCGTAATAGCTTGCCGGATGAATAACGCATATTCAGCTGCCTCTGCCATTGGCTTCGGAGTGCGGGAGGAGAGCGGGAGAGGGTTACTACAATCGGAAAACCGTAGAGATACTCTTGAACGCTGACTCGTCTTATTAGCTAGGCAAATCCCTCCGCCATTCACTGCTAATTCAGGCCCTACATCATATGGCGATTAACTGGCCACTTGAGATAGTCTCGTGACTTGCTCAACCATTCAGATTGGAGAGTCAAAAGTTGCATGTATGCAATTCGATAGTATATTATTGTCCACTTGAACTACTGCTTTTGTTTTTGTGTTTGGACGCAAGCAACTAGCTCTGCATAAAATAGATAGGTGGAGCCGATGGCGCAGAACGTTGTGTTTAATCATTCCATCTTTATACATGTTATACATGTGACATGAATCAACTATTTTAAGAGAAACAGCTTAACACCGGAGGGCTATCATATCGTGCAATCTTGTGTCATACATTGACATTCTCACAATATATACAGGTAAGAGCAATGATAGATAAAGTACTGAGAAAGGTACCGAGCTAATAGTAACAAGAAAATTAACATGTATACTAAAACAAGCAAACAATAGTAACGCTTTTGTTTGCTGCCTAGGATTGCTCACAGCTGAATAAATGCTATTGACTATTGTGTTACCATTTCGATTCTAATTAGTCAATTAGCATTTTGCGTTCTTATACACTGATCTCTCTTTTGCAATATGTATACAAAGATTTTGAACGAAGACTTATATACATATATATATATATATATATATATATATATATGAAAAGCTTGCGTCCAGAAGGTGCTAAATCCATTGGAAAATGAAGGATTTAGCGCCTTTTGGAAGCAAGCTCTGATATATATATATATATATATATATATATATACAGTATATAATGTTTATACATTTTGAATTGCATGGATTTGTTTATGTTATTGTATCGAAAAAAAAAGTGATATTGGAAATTAAATTCGGTCTGAATTGAATTGAAAAGAGAAAAATTACCATTTTGTTCCTGTCGCGCTCAAAACATCTCATCTCCTCTTTTTTCTCTCTTGATATAGAAGATCAAAAGGTGTCTTCTCAATGATTCGTGGGAAGGAATAGATCTCATCTGTACCGAGGGACTTTTTTTTTTTAAGAGCGTGCTTTTTCCTTTCTTACGACGTCCTTGATATATTTTATGCAGGGATGCAGTGACGTAGATATCAGAGAAGTGGGAGAGAGGTGGACTGACGTTGCCATTTTTATCTGATTTATTAATGATTTTTTTTTTGAGGTCGTTTCTGTATTTTATCTGTCCTTTATGTCCTTGTTTATTCTCTCTTCTCTTTTTTTTTTTAAGAAATCACTAGCATCTTCTAGTCTTAGCCACTACCGGTATCTCCCTCCCCCTTGGTCATAGGAAACATACCTGAAGGACTTTACCGAGGATGTCCAGGTGTCATTTTTTTTTTTAAATCCACAAGCTTAATCAGGATCAACTTGCTTAGAGACAAAGGTATATATCCTTCCATATCTGAATGCAATGACACTGTATGTTTAGAGAGAGAGAGAGAGAGAGAGAGAGAGAGAGAGAGAGAGATCTCAAATGTAGACACGATAAGTAACTTGACTGCGGGGATTTGTAAACAAATGAGTTTGGTGAGGGGTTTTTCACAGCAATCGAATACCAGAGCAAACAGGTTAAGAAGAGGGCGGAAATGGGCCCGGAGAGACCGGAACGGGAATAAACACATCATTTTATGCCCCCGTCGCTCTGGTCCTTTTCTTTTCTATCTATTCAGAATTGGATTTGATCGAAATCAGCCCAAATCCTTTTAGCGGCAAACCTAACCGATCGAATGTCGCTCGAAAGTGGTTAAATCTATCATCCGATCATGGGCGTCTGCATCGCATCCCGTCATGCCGCATTCTCTTCAGGATGAGACAAACAGCCAATGGCGTGATGGCGGGCTGGTGAAGACAAGGATGGTGAAAGCTCAATGTCACAAGAGGCAACATATGCACCCAAATGCACACACATACACACACACACAGGCACACACACGCACACTCACACACACACACAGAGGCCCACACACAAACACACAAACACACACACACACACACACACACACACACACACCTGCACACACACACACACGCACACACACACACACAGATAAATAATTATTTATGTACATATTTATTTATCAATGAAGTTGTTTTGATGTACACCTGATGTTTGCATCCAGGATAGTGTATCGGTTTGTAGTATGTTTGAGTGACTTTCTTTCCAAAGAATTCGATGATGTTGTTGTTGTTCTTTTTTTGCTTGCTAATATGTCGATAACAAGCAAACAATGAACTCGCTTTCATAGATCCATTGCTTCATGGCATGTCACAGTATATTCGTACTTCAAACAACTGTTTATTTCAAATGATGAAATAGAGAACTAGAAAGACATTGTTACTGAAAGCAAGATATTATTAAGCAGAGGGGGTGAAGATATGGGATATGAGTTTTCCTCAATTTGTCTCCTTCAAAATGTACAAATGAAATTTGTCAGATCGCAACTGCTGATTTGCATTTTTGTTTATAGAAACATGTCGGAACAAAGGAATCAGCGGTTTTTTTTTTTCCCTTCGCGTCTGTTATTAAAAAAAATGTAGATCAGCAGTTGCGATCTTACAAATTTCATTTGTAAAGAGGGAGACAAATTGAAGAAAACTCATACATTATATTATCTTCGCCCCTCTGCTTTATAATCTCTTCCTTTTATTTCATATGCCTTGTCTGCCTTGGAATACTTTACATAAGAATGTCGGAATCTCGGAGATTGGATATTTGTTCCAAGTTCATCGTTTCACTGCCGGCAACCAGGGATAGCTTTGTGGCATAGTGTCGCTGCCCGGAAAGCAGCAGGTAAAAGGTTCGAGTCCCGCTGGTTCCTCTTTTTCCCGGCATGTTTGTTGAAAATGTAGATCTGCAGTTGCGATCTTACAAATTTAATTTTGACAGAAATAGACAATTTGAAGGAAACTCATGCCGCATAGGAAGAAATTTTCCTTGGGCAGCTGAAAGACATTGTTCTCCTGCGTTGAACAACGGATTTATTATAACTTCGACCGATTTGCGAGGATGAGGAACTTGCCGAGTCCCGATAGTTTTCCGTGTGTGTCTGTGTGTGTCTGTGTGTGTGTGTGTGTGTGTGTGTGTGTGTGTGTGTGTGCGTGTGTGTGTGTGTGTGTGTGCGTGCGTGTGTGTGTGTGTGTGTGCTGTCATAAGCATTCATGAGCATATACACACAAGCTATGTGGTATATTGTTTTACGTACTTTCCTTCCTTGGGTAACTGTCAACTTCTGTTAGTGAACAAAGCACGCACAAATACCGAACGAATGACACAAACGAATGCACAAACACGCCTTTGATGCATTAACCCTGCATCCATAGCTTTTTTAAGGCACAAAAACAAAAGACACAGGGGAGTGACATATGAGACTTCGGGTGCCAGGATGGCATTATACGGTAGGAGTATGCACACCTTCCTTTCGTCAACACAAACGGGAGACTAATACTCGTACTCTGCTTTGTGGATGTAATTTGATAACCTCTGTGAAGACCACGCATGTTCTTCCACAAGTAACTAGGCCTACATGGCCAAGTCTATTCTAAACGACAAAAACAATCACAGTCACATCAACTTCAACCACTATCACCACCACATCAACCACAAGTTAAATCACTAACCACACAATAACAATTACGTAAGTCGACAACCCTATCAACAGCTCCACAACAACCCAATTCATATTGGTACCCACGTTTGTACAAACCAGGGAGATGAGACGAAAATCGAAACCAGCAATAAGGCTATTAGATTCGAAACAGATTGACTCTTAACATCTTTTAACCATGCATGGTGATTCATGTTCATCGTAGTATCATCTCTAACATGACAACAAGCTGAGCATCAAGTTACAATTACACCGAGAAGAGAATAAGTTAACTGTAAACAGGAAATGTTGACAAAGAGGAAATGAAGGGCACGGGAAAAGGAAAAATACGAGGGAAGAGATGGAAAAGGAGCCCTAAAAGAAAGAAGGGAAAATGACCCAATGAAACAGGGAGACGTGGAATGAACGATAATGGAATGGCGATATAATGAAGAGGCCGGAGATGTCTTTGACTTTAATTTAGAGTTGTTTCCTGAGGGAATCGATGAAGGATCTCGTTGCGCTATATGACGAGAACCTGCATGGGAGGCTTAATTGTCATTTCCTTTGTCGTCATGGCAACTGCTGGAGCTTTAGCTGCGCCTGCTTGATGTTGATAAGAAAAGTCGGAGAAACTATAAGGGTCAGTCAGGCATTCTACTCCTTCTATTTCACACTAGTATATTGCGGAGGCGCGGGTATTGAGCATCAAACATTACGATGGCTTATTTGCTGCTGTTAAAAAAAAAAAGAAGTTGAAGGGTGACATTCTGGATATTTCATCTTGTTTTTTGTTTTTTTTTATACACCAACATTTTCTCGCTCAGACCTTGAGTGCAGTGTACACAAAGACGCCATACCGTCAAACACATCTACAAAAAAAAAAGTAATCGATTTCTTTGTTTCTTACGTCGATATCATCTTTGGCCATGAAAGCGAATATATCAGGATTCAACCACAAAAGCATGAGGTATAAAAAGCCGCGCCTTGAAAGAGAGCGAGTTATCTACCGCAGCCATAGACATGTCACACTCTGTCCAGCGGGAAAGCAAGAAAACAAAAATTCACTCGTGCCAATATCCTTGCCACATGGACGACCAAAAGTCGTTCTCTAAAATAGGTCGGAGGAGGCGTGCTCGACGGATCAACAGATGCATTTCCGCGCTAAATTGATCAGAGAAACGAGTCATTGCAAAAACGCAGGCCTCCCTAAATGGGCCTTAAAGCGAGTGAGGGATAGAGAGAAAGATGGATGAAGAGAGAAGAGAAAGACAGAAAGAGAGAGAGAGGGAAATGGGAAAAAAGAGAGGGAGAGAGACCAAGAGAGATAAAGAGAGAAAGAGAGAAAGAGAGAGAGAGAAAAAAAAACCACACAAACGCAATACGGGCTGAATGTAGGAGCCCTTAAAGTGCGGTCCTGGATCCATTAAAACGAGATGAAAGTGAGGGCATAAACTGTTCAATTTAGGTTAATCTTTTGGCGCGCACATTCCATACGACAAAAGCAACATTCACCTGCAAACCTGATAGGATGAACCTCTCTCCTTCTTATTTTTTGTTATTGTTGGGTTTTTTTCTGTCTACTTATACTGACAATCATCTTCGTTCGCCATTCTAGATAAGTCCAACATATGTTTCCATATGGATAGAATATAGCATCACAACCAGCAGATGGTTTTCTTAATATTAAGAGCCTCGATATACCATTAATATGCTGTAAACTCCCAAGCCACGCTGAAACCTTACTTCCTATAAGAGTGATTCCATTCTAACACGTCATTACGTTATTGAGACTCATGAACTTTAAACTTACGATTCCAGCGACGAGGAACTTGACAGTTATTTTGTAAAAAAAAAAATGACTGGCAAGAAGTGGCCCGAAATGGGATTGCTTTTAGGCGTATCAAGGAAATGTCATTTATCTCCGAGTTTACAAGACAAATGAAAATATGGATGCCAAGTATACGAGCTGGCGTTACAAAGGCAAAACAAAACAGAATCACAGAAGCTTCCTCATACGTTCTACAAATCTGAAATCCAAGATCTGACCCTGACATGACAATAATAATAATAATTACAATAACGATAATAATAATAATTATAATAATGATAATGATAATAACAATAATAATAAGGTTTTATTTACCCAGGGTAGCAACGGCGTAAATCCGTACTGAGGAGTGGGGGGGATGGTCACCATCACCAGGGAGGTGGAAGAATAATTCCACCTCCCTGCCATCACCACGATTACAAGCCCATAACCGGACCGGCGCAGCCTGGGGGGGGGGGGGGGGGGGGGGGGAGGGAAGCTTGGTGAACCCCCCCCCCCCACACACACACACACTTTACAGGGATCGAATGTCCCACTCTTTTGCATGTATGGAATAAGTTATAGTGGGAGGAAAGTGGCAGCAAAAATATGAAGACGTTTTGTTCTTGTTGCTTTTTTTTTTTTGCTTGTCAGATGACTTTCGGCGGAAAATGAGACCTTAAAAGTATGAAAACATTTTTCTTTTTGTTTTTGAAATATCTGTGAGAGGGAGCGGAACGACCGAACGGGGGGGGGGGGGAGGGTGTGTATCCCTCTCCCACACGAGGAAGATTTTGCATTTTCAGACCTGAAATTCAGCGATCTGGTGCACACTTTTGGTGAAATTTTGTTTTCTTTTCTTTAAAAAACAATGAGAAAATGAAATATTCACAATATATTATTGAATGACTAAATCGTGGTATTTCAACTCTTGCTCCGCCTGTGCGACATCACTGTGAAGGCCTACTAAATAATGGGGCCTATCACCGGCGTAGACAGGATTTGATCTTAGGAGGAGCGGTTATGTGCCACGGAGGGAGCGAAGCAAGCGAGGGGGGGGGGGGGAGGGTATGGTATAGGGAGGTTTCCCCTCCCACGATGAAATCTTTTTGCATTAATAATTTAGACATTTTACAGTCCCCAAACTGCCGTTTGTAGCTATATTTTTCGCTTTGGAAACTAAGGAGGGCCGCAACGGGCGCAACTGCTGTCAATCACTGGCAGCAACATCAGGAGAATGGCATAGCAATGAAATGCGAGCAAGCGGAGCGAGCGAGCTTGAAATTTTTGACATTTTACAGTCTAAAAACTGCCGTTTGTAGCTATATTTTTCGCTCTGGAAATTAAGGGGGGCCGCACCGGGCGCAACTGCTGTCAATCACTGGCAGCAACATCAGGAGAATGACATAGTGGTTAAATGCGAGCGAGCGGAGCGAGCGAGCTTGAACATTTTTGACATTTTACAGTCCAAAGACTGCCGTTTGTGGCTGTATTTTTTCGCTTTGGAGATCAAGGGGGGGGGGGGGCACACCGGGCGCAACTCCTGGCAAGTACTGGCAGCAACATCAGGAGAATGGCATAACGATTAAATGCGAGCGAGCGAAGCGAGTGAGCTTGAAAATTTTGATATTTTACAGTCTAAAAAACTGTCCTTTGTGGCTGTATTTTTTTGGTTGGAAATTAAGGGGGGGCACCGGGCGCAAACTGCTGGCAATTACTGGCAGCAACATCATGAGAATGGCATAATGATTAGATGTGAGGGAGCGAAGCGAGTAAGCTTGAAAATTTTGACATTTTACAGTCTAAAAAACTGTCGTTTGTGGCTGTATTTTTTCGCTTTGGAAATTAAGGGGGCGCGCCGGGCGAAAACTACTGGCAATTACTGTACTGGCAGCAGCTTTAGGAGGATGGCATAGTGGTTAAATGCGAGCGAGCGAAGCGATCGAGCTTCAAAATTTTGACTATTTTGCAGTCCCAAAACAGCCGCTTGTAGTTATATTTTTCGCTTTGGAAATTAAGGGGGGGGGGGCGCACCGGGCGAAAACTGCTGGCAATTACTGGCAGCAACACAAGGAGAATGGAATAATGATTAGTAATGCGAGCGAGCGAAGCGAGAGAGCTTCAAAATTTTGACATTTTACAGTCCCAAAACTGCCGTTTGTAGCTATATTTTTCGCTTTGGCAATTAAGGGGGGCGCACCGGGCGCACCGGGCGCAACTGCTGTCAGTCACTGGCAGCAACATCAGGAGAATGGCATAGCGGTTAAATGCGAGCGAGCGGAGCGAGCGAGCTTGAAAATTTTTGACATTTTACAGTCCAAAGACTGCCGTTTGTGGCTGTATTTTTTCGCTTTGGAAATTAAGGGGGGGGGGGCTTTAAAATTTTGACATTTTACACTCCAAAAACTGCCGTTTGTAGCTATGAAGCTGGAGCTTGAAAATTTTTGACATTTTACAGTCCAAAGACTGCCGTTTGTGGCTGTATTTTTTCGCTTTGGAAATTAAGGGGGGGGGGGCTTTAAAATTTTGACATTTTACACTCCAAAAACTGCCGTTTGTAGCTATATTTTTCGCTTTTGTTTGTCCCACTTTTATGGGGGAACCACCCCCCCCCCCCATCGACGCCTCTTCATAATATGAGGGTTTAGGGAAATATACGTCAATATCAAAAGTGTACAAAGTTTATCGAAAGGGATCCTGTATAGCAGAGCATTTGTATGTTTATGATTGCAATACAACGATCTGGTGCATAATTCTGGCGACATTTGGACAATATTTTCCATTAAGAAAGTTCGAGATTTGTCCTCATCTCGGGAATTGCTTGGGAAATTTTGTCTGCCTAAACACATCCGTATAGGGGCGGGGCAAATGCCCCTTTGCCCCCCCCCCCCCCCCTCCCCCAATAGATTCGACGCCCCTGATCTTCCCTGGGTATGCCCATAGATGTATCCTGACTGAGTCATCAGTCACTGTCGTTTCTCAATAATGATTCAGGAAATGGAGGGGGTTCAATTATGGCGATATATTTTTTGTTATTGTTTGTTTGTTTGTTTTCGTACATATTTTGCAGATGGTCCCCAGTTACTCGCGTCATAGGATGTTTACATGTAGGCCTATACTATTTGACGTTGTCAACGTCTGAGCCATACCTCGCAGTGTATGTCGATGTTACTTTCTTCGCGAGCGAGCGAAGCGAGCGAGCGCCTGAGAAAATTGTGTATACATTTTCCTACAAGATAGCATATATTGTTCAGCTCTGTTACCTGTCTGAAGGCCGGCGTACAAACGTCATGCAATATGCCAAAATTGATACATATCACATTTCTGCTTCCTCCATTTTTTTTTCCTAAAAATTCAGGGGGGGATGATTGTACAGGCCATCCCCCCCTCCTCCATTTCAGGGGGGGATATATCCCCCCCATCCCCCCCGGGATTTACGCCATGTAGCCTCTTCAGTGTTGCCCCTGCTCTACCAGAGGGCCCTGCCATTATTATTTCCCCAGCGTTGCCAGGTACCCATTTATACACCTGGGTCGAGAGGGACATGGTGGGTAAAATATCTTGTCCAAGGACGTAAGCGCTGGGCGGGATTTGAACTCGGGTTCTCCGATCGGGAGTCGGGAGTCTTATCCACTATGCCACAGCGCCCCCACTACTATAGTTTGCCTTTGATGATTTTACCGTTCTGTATAGCACGGTATGAAAGTATTAAGCATGACAGATAGATAGATAGATAGATAGATAAATAGATAGATAGATAGATAGATAGATAGATAGATAGATAGATAGATAGATAGACAGATAGATAGATAGATAGATAGATAGATAGATAGATAGATAGATAGATAGATAGATAGAGAGGGGGAGGATGGTGACATGATAATATTAGTAACCATCGACGTGCCATACTTCGCGATCATTATCACATAACTCAGTTATATACTCCTGACTTGAGGAAAGCTTTTACCTGTGCTGATTTCTGACGTTCTCTCTCCCTCTCGCTTTCAATATCTCTCTTTCTGTTTGTTTGTTTGTTTGTCTGTCTGCCTGTCTGTCTCGCTATATTTCTCTCTTTCTCCTTTATTACTGCTATATGAAAACAATGTTCACCCCTAGCAGTACAGTATTATCACAGTAGCCATTTCGCGCTCCCTTTCAATACTCGTGTCATCCCATATTCTTCTCCAGGACATTCTTCCCATCCCACCTGTCTCTCTGAATTCTTTTTCTCCCTTTGACGAATCGACCACGCCATCTAACAATTTGTTTGGATTGCTCCGTGATCATTCGCTTGTCCTCTTTTCCCCCCAGACATCAAAATGCCGGGAATGATAGTGAGATATTACCTGTCCCCGCATTGCGCCCCATATCTCCTATATACTCCTATATAACCAGCTATGAAAATGTTTGTCGTTCCCAAAGCGGTACAGACGAACTGCCGAGTCCTCCGGCAGGCTCAGCTGATATACTCCCCGCTGACATCTTCATCCATCCAAAGATACCGTCTAGTTTATACGCCCACTTACTAAACAAATCTACACGGGACTCGTACTGAGATAAGGATCTCACCAATGGCCTACAGTGCCAAATTCATATAGGTAAAGCTGGCAATGAAGATTATCCTGATCATGTTTTGAGCAAAACTCGACGTTTGTGGTGATAACAAGAAACGGACAAAAAACAATTAACAAAGAAAAGAGGAGGGAAGGAAGAAAGGTGATATACACTAAAGGAAGAATAAGAAGAAGAAAACAGCGTAGGATTAGGAGGAGGAGATTTATGAAGGGACAAGTGAAAAGGACTTTTAAAGCTGATTAAGTTGGAAAAAACAAGAACGAGCAGAACCTAGCAAAAACCTTTCCCCCTTTAGCTCGGACTAGCAAAGTATAGGCCGAGCATCACATCAAATCTATACACAAAGGACGGAAAGAAAGGCTGTAAAAATGGTGACACTAAGGGTGAGATAAGTTTTCAAGCAGCGGGCGAAATTGATAGGTTAGTAGAACAGGCACGACATACAATTTTATGTCAGTTTATACCCCTCCATATAATATCCTATGTCGTTGTAACTGAGGCTGTCAGTTTTACTTTTTTTTTTTCATCTGTTTCCAGGGATCCAAAAGTAGAAAACGATTACAGAATATTCACTCAGGGTGACAGATGATTCCATGAATCATGGACGTCTTTAACCAAGAGAATATCAGCCATGGAAATGATCTGTATCAGAGGGATATTCGCTGGAACTAATTAGCATGATTGATTGGATCAATACGAGTGCGAACGAGAAGGTAATTACACCAGAGCAACATAACGACCTCCGGTAAGTAGCTTTTTATCACCTGGTACCTAGCACGCCAGTGTGACATCGTAGTTACGTAGTTGATTATCATGATTTACACCCAAGCTGTACTTTTTTCTTCTTCTTCCACGGTCATGCCCTCTGACTTCGATGGTTAATCAAAGCATGGTTTAACACCGTTTGCCAGTTTAGACAAAACGTGGGCTGCATGATCTCACATGTCACTGGCATCTTAAACAATAAACATTCTGTCAAGAAGTGAAGGTATGAGAATTACTGTTCTTGAACATGATCCACAATTGATGCAAAACGCATAAAATACTGCAAGGTAATCAGATTTTGTTTTTAACATACTCCTGTAAACAGAACAATATTAGAATATGTCACTTGCAATCGTTTTACTAACAGTGATATCTTTTCACAGAAATGGTCATAGTGGAAACATAAGCCCAACTAGTCACAAATTTTGTGTGCTTAAGTATTTTCTATATCCATTTGAACATCATTGTACAGCACAATCAACGAAGATCAACGCGGGTCGAAACTGGGACGCCACATTGTCAATACTTCAGGTGTGTCATTAAGTATTTCAGCACTTTGGTCGCCTTTATTTTTCTCTCTTAGGTCTTGTTTTATCATTATTACAATCAGCAAATGATTTACAGCGTGTCGTATTACAGGGCACTCCAGACTATCGATGCAAACATGCACAGGCGGTAGATAATAAGTGATAGATATGTATTTGCAATTTCCATGGTAACCGCAGCACAGGCTATCTGAAGAGGCACTAATCTTTGATGATCTCACAAACAGATGCATGCTCCAAACTAAACACACACTGCACACACACACACACACACACACACACACACACACACACACACACACATATATATATATATATATATATATATATATATATATATACGTACATACATACATACAATGTGTATATGTACATATACATATGTATATAAATAAATATATATATATATACGTACATACATACATACAATGTGTATATGTACATATACATATGTATATATATATATATATATATATATATATATATATATGAAGAGTTTGTTTCTAAAAACCGATAAGTCCATATTTGTCAAATGGAGATATTTGCGATTAAAGGTCCAGAAAAATAAAGAGAATAATAAGAAAATTTTTGCTTCTTTTCACTATAACTTCAAAAATGTACCCTTATGTGTAGTGACCCATAATCATTTAAAAGGTATTATTTTGTATTTTATGACAAATACCGTACTTCAAAATCTTCAAAAATGGACTTATCGGTTTTTGCAAACAAACTCTTCATATATATATATATATATATATATATATATATATATATATATATATATATATATAATATACATATATAAATATATGATTATGTTTATGTTAACCCTGACAAATCAACAACTGTTTGATGGGTCCATTTCTTTTTATTTTGTTATAAAAAAAATCTGAAATCATCTTCTGAGAAAATGATACATTCATAATGAAAAATATTTATAGCTGCATTCTATATATAATATTATATCAACATCTACTGCTGATGGACCAGTTTCGTATCAGAGTAGATACCGATAGATACCATGCGAAAAGATGGCCACTGGCGTTTCTTTGTTGCTCTTGCTCAACGAAATAAGTGAATTTTGTGAAACCTGTATTATTTTTTTTTCTCTCTGTCTCCTTCTCTCGCTTGTTATAATCAAAATATTCTAGTGCACTGGATGTTGTTTATATAACTCTTATTCATGCGTAAACATGTAAACATGACAAGCAAGACTTTATAATAACTGTCATGAAATTCTTCGGGTCGTACAGCAGTAGCAGCATCGTACGGGACATTGCCCATTTTTAGTACCACTGGGGCAGTTTGAACTTGGAGTAGATGTTTGTGCTTAGTAAGTACTGTAAAAACAGAAGCATTTGCTGCCTGAAACTTGCCACTAACATCAAATGCATTGTGTAGACAAAATCTTTCGCCTGCATTTTACTTTCGCGAAATTCACGAAAGTTTCATGCACGCGAAAATATTCCAGTGTTACAATATAACTTTTCCTTGTTTGGTCTGTATCATGATAGACCATGTTAAAGGTAATGTAAATAGTGTGTGTGTGTGTGTGTGTGTGTGTGTGTGTGTGTGTTTGCGCGCGCGCGCGTGCGTGCGTGCGTGTTCATAGTATGGTGGTGTGTATTATGCGTGTATATTTTTGTGGTGTGGTGGCAAGTATATGCGTGTGTATCTGTGAGTGATTGTACATACGACGATTTTGTCGTCCTCATGTAGGGAAAATACCGATGTCCCTTATTATACGATCTTCACCTACACATACTCCTGTCTCAACCCATGTCTATGGCCGCCATCGACATTTAGCCTCACATCTGCAGTTTGTCAACCCGCCCCCGTTCCCCTTCAACTTCCCCGTTAGATACGGATGAGAATAAATGCCGAACACGGGCCTCTCCGACGGGCCGCTCGCTCGGGAAGATGGATGTCCGGTGACAACTGATAAACACGCGATAATTGAGAGTGATTCCCGCCATTTTGATCTCCACCGCCGTCCCGATAGCCGATTTCGCTTCCCATTTGTCGTCGTTCCGCTCCGTGAGGTCGCGACGCCGGGCGAACGCAGTAAGGTTTCTCACGAAGGGTCGGCGTCGGTCGCCGGAGGGATAATGGCACATTTGGTAGCATTCCTTCTCGCTATAATATGTTTCGTTTGATCCTCCTTAATCTCGCGCGCTAATCTACTCGAGACAGACGTTCGCCGATAGAAGAGCTAAGTCATTTCTTGATGGATAAAATGTTGTACACCGGCGTGGCTGAGAGAAATTCGTCTCGAAATGACTGAGAAAAAGACAAAATCCATTCCGATAACAATGTGTTATTCGTCATTACAATATCGCGCTTTTTATGGTGAGTTTTTATAAATGAAAGGGCAAGTAAATCCTCATAACAATTAAGTATAAAAAAAAAGCTTCAATGAATACACATTACAAAAACAAATAAATCGTCTACAAACAAACCTTACTTACAATTGTAACAGCATAGTGTGATAACAACTTAGATTAGATTAAAACACGTCATCACTATAGGATGTGTACATTCTTCAATGATTTACGATCATTCAAGACTAATAATTATCATGATTAAATTCACAAAAACATGATATTGCGATAGAAAAGTGTAGACTTTTGCAACTTTATCAATCCACCTGTTTTTTTTTTTCTTTTTTTAAGTGACTGTCCAAAACAGTTCTTGACATTATAGGACAACATGAGCCAAAGATGAAAACTGTTTCACTCATTTCGGTGATTATTCACATTAGATAAATTATGCAGTCTGACCACCAGCTATAAATTCTTATAGCGTGTATACCAAATTTCTTAATGTTAGTCACACATGGTAACATTTCAAAACAACAAAAAGTGTTCGAGTAGAAGCTCATGTGTATTTGAAATTCATGTTAATCGGAGGATCATAAATTATCTTGTATTGAGATCAAAAGTTTAACACCAATTTCATCAGAAAAGTGGTTAGAAAAATAGCATTTTACTTCACTATCTGAAATTTTTAGATATTTTTGATGAATTGTAGATGACAAAAAGGCATGCAGTGTCATTTGGTCCGAATTTATTTTGTAAATTTGCACTGGAAGGATAAGATAAGTGGTGACATAAGTAACAGGATTCTACAATTTTGAATCTCGGTGTCGAAAGAATACAGTAAAAAAAAAAAAAGAAAAAAAAAAGATAGAGTTGCCCCGCTGTTGTAGTTTTGGCTTGATATCAATAAAGAGGTATCTATAGAAGTAGGTGACAACACATCAATATTATTGCCTTACCGATTTCCCTTTACCCGCCATGCAAAGTACGTGTAGATGAATTAAAGAAATGTCGGGCACAATTTTTGGCTCAAATTTTAGTTTAGACGTCCAGAGAAGTGCCTTTTCAGCTAGACTTTAACGTCGTTCTGGTGTTTTTATTTTGATCCTGATTAGGGTTTGTTCCCTTCTGCAAGTGCAGCAGGAACCTCACATTATATCTAATCAAGCTCGAATTTCACGTTGAGAGAACTATTCCTCCGTGTTTTTGGTGGTACAAGTTGATGGTTACAGCTCACAAATATATGGCAAACTGTATCACGGCAAATCACGTGGCAGTTCACCATCTATTGAAGCAGGCCATTCCCCCACCCTCCTTTTATACGCAATCCTACTGGGAGGGAGTGAGGCGAATTTTATCTTCCTTTCTCCATCTCGTGGCTCGCTCCCACCGATTAACCCGGGGAAATTGGTCGGCTCCGCATGATGAAAATCGGCTTCTTGTTACCATGGAAACTAAAAGGAGTGTATTATCATCGCGGCGCGTCTGTATACGCGACACACCTATACGTATCACCACTGTTCATTTTTAATTGGTTTAGTTTGTTTTCATCGTTGTTCTGTTATTGTGTGAGATTTCATCTAATTTGTCGGGAGATTGGATTGTATCTACTCGCATGTTGTTAACTAAAACCGTCGCTGATCAGAATTAAGTGGCTTGCTCCAAAGCAATCTCCGGCACTGATCAGATTTTACGTATATACGCAATTACTTTCTCTTTATTCATATTCTGTTCTCATTTTTTTTTTTCCGTGCCCGGCCTGAGGTCTTGCACTAGGTGAAGATGATTATGTAACATATGCTCATTTTGATCTATTTCATCACTTTCAATTTTGAGTTTGATATATTTCAATTACTGCACAATAAGCTGAAACACTTCTCAGACATTTTACGCCTAAATAAACACACCCACTGTACAGTATTTTTTTACACTCTTCAACACAGAAAGAAATAACAACACAAGAGAGATACCTGACTACAGCATCAGGTGATCTGATTTTGCAGGGACAGTTATTGGCAACACCCTGCACAGTTTGATTTCTTTAAAGATAAAATATCAGCAAACTATATTATACATTTAATGATAAAAGAATAAAAAAAAATCCTTTCCTTATATCGTTGGTGCCAAATTAATGCTTGACGTCTCTCGAGAAGATTAAAGGAAGTGGGGAAAATGAAGAGATTTTGAATTCTCACTCCATCGAAAATGTTCACAGGAGCAGATGCTTCCTTCCACAGTGTCAAACATTCTTAAAATAAAAGAAAGATAATTTGAAAACAACAGAGACCGACAGACAGAAGCAATATTGTTATAACTCCTAAACCACCTCATGCAAATCAAACAAACAAACAACAGCAGCAGCAGCAGCAACAACAACTATACAACAACAACAACAACAACAACAACAACAACAACAACAACAACAACAAAACCCCTCAAAAACCGAAGAACCAAAACACAAGGTCAAGGACGCATTTTCAATAATGTAAGGTCGCATCGTCTGATATACAATGCACTGTTTGTGATGACATTCTACGAGTCTTCATCTTACTCTGAGGAATTTGAGAATATCTTTGCATGATAAAAACAACAGCGACAAATCACATGCATTTCAATTCGATTCTAATTCAATTCTTTCAAGTGCTTACTTCGCGGCTGGTAGTACCCCTCCTTTCAATATTTCTTCCCAATCTATTGCCTCGGAAACTTTTCTGCCTCATACACGCTGCAAACACAGCGGATTTCTAATATTCCTTTTCGTTTTATATGGTCATTTAAGCTAAACATTTTTGGTTGCAGAGATACGTTCATTTCCCCCAATTTGTGCTTTCGGTGTGTAGCTCTAAGGTGTGTGCGACTCAGACTCTCTACTTTCCGCAATATTGCGCCTCTCTGACGAGATTCCGCCGACGGTCTAAAATAGATTTGACCGCGAAAACCCCATTGAGTGCAATCGTCTGCACTCTGGCCAATGGCATGCGATCCAATATCACAATTTACGAGGATAGAATGCAGTGGACGTAATATACATTCTGCCCTGTCGGTGAATTACCCGCCAGATAAAAGCACGGTCTCTGTAATAGACCGTCTGAAATTAAAGATTGTCATGTACAAGACTAAAACATTCTCTCCGATGTGCACATTTCGCAACAAATTTGGCTCAATCGTTCTCTGATAAGACCCTGCCAAATTTTATGCTGATACGATGCAAATGGAAATCGTTTATTTGGACAAACTATAATAATGAATGACGTTGTGACACAAACTAAGGACTTAACAAGCCTGACCTGTATACTGATATTGGATGACGTAATTAAGAAACACCCATACATGTGTCTTACAAAACCCACACTATTCCAAATTTTAGAAACATTGCATTTTCCTGCCCTAGTACACAGAGATTCTGAGAGGATTTTGATATTAAAATATGATACAAAAGAAAACAAAGAGAGCAAAAGAAAGGGTTAAATAATGGTCAAGAGAAGAGAAACACTGTACTTTTTGGTAATCAGTTGGTCTACTTACGTTACGAAGGACCCAATTATCCTTGTCAAAGATGAAATATTGTTTGTCAATCAGATATCCTGTTGAATGATAAGCCTACCCCATTCTATCAACACTAAAGTTTACGGAGATACATCATGTCATCCGGATTGACCAGCAGATTGTGTTCACATCCGCGTATTTGAATTATCCTTGTGATTTTGTTTACCGCGATGCAAATTGAGGTGGACACGTTTTCTTTGTCTTAACCCACTCTTTTCCTACATTTTTTTCTTTTGTTCAAAAGTTCAAAGCTTAGGTAAGACCAAAACGGTTTCTTTTAAAAAAAAAATCCCAATTTTGATTGCCAGACGAGTTTACTCACTTTCGACATACAGCAATGAGAGATAAACAAATAAATATGATTGGTGCAAAGCATTCCTCCTTTAATTTTATTTCATTATTGCTGTTGTTAGTTTGCATTTAGGCTACTGGAGGATATCAGGGGGTTGTTTTTTGGTTAAGAATTGAAGAAGATGAGCGCTTTCATATTTGAATATTGCTGGAGAAAGAAAAAAAAATCTTCATAGGAAATTGGGAGATGGTTGAATTGAGATAAGTTGTTTTAAGACAGGTCTTCCCTTTTAAAGGGGATGGCTAGTAACTTATTACTAGTTACTTATTAATAGTAAATTATTTGCGTCAGAATGATCTCATATTCAAGTAATGTGCAGTTCAATATTTCCAGGTTAGCATGCCTGTACAGTGACGGGGCGATCGCTAACGAGCCGTTAACAATCGCCCCGACACTGTACAGGCATGCTAACCTGGAAACATTGAACTGCACTGCACATTACTTGACTATGAGACCATTCTGAAGCAAATGATTTTCACACAACAATAGATATACATTGTACTCCTAAATGAATCCCACAAGGATTGGAACAATCATCCCCAGCATTTCCACTGATTCCCACTGATCAGTTACCAGCCATCCCCTTTAATGTTGCCGTTAGTGATAAAAGTGAACACGAAATAAATTCGGAAAATACGAAGACGTAAGAGGGAAGAGGAAAATGAAGAAACAGAAAAAGAGGACGAAGGATCCGAGAGAAGAAATCAGCTGACATGTTGATGATAAACAGAAAACCTGGCTCAGCACCTGCGGCTTGTTTGCATGACTTGCCTTTGCGATAACAACCGAGTGACCTTCAAGGAAAAAGGCGTGGCATGCTGCCGGGGTGGTATCGGGGAAATTTAGTTTAGCTGGAGGCCCTAACCTAAATTCCCGGTGGAGGGTTAACCGTGTTAAGACCGAATCTTCGATGGGAAGGCACTGGCTGTGAAAGCGAGGAAGCTTATGGACGGCCTGTTTTGACCGTTTTCATTGTCTATATAGGTGATTGAAAGTTAGCTGTTTGTTGATAGTTTTTTTTTTCTCTCTCTATCCGTTTACTAAGTTTCTTTCAGTGAAGAAAAACTTCAAAATGTGAGAAAAACTGAACACATTCCTTCATCCAGAAAAAAATAAAAGGTAGATGAAATTGTAACCATATAAAACAATAACCCCAAAAGAAATTCTATAAGCGTTTAGTTTATTTCATTCGAGACAGTTTACGCCAAGATTTGATGAATGCAGACATACTCCTATAATTTCATTTAAAAAGTGTCGTAGCCTAGATCATGCGCACAAGGCACTTAACCAATATATAAGACAACCCTCTTTCCGCAGAAATCTGTAAACCATCCAGCTCCTAATAAAGCTATCATCGTCTTCAGACGATTTTTGTTCCTTGGAAAAAAACTTGCCGCTACACTGTGGTAGTTTCACATCTTGAGTAGATATCAAACTGCAATCGCCATTAAAACAGAGCCGTATGGATAATTTGGTTTGTTTTGCATTTATGATCTGCTTTTCCAACTAACCAGATTTTCATGAAAATGGCTGGCTGAAATGGTTTGCTTGCTTCAGATCGATGTGCTGTTAAGATAGGTACAGAATTAGTATAGGCCTATTTGGTGGTGGAAATGACACTGCGGCCTGGATTTGGCTCGAAATGCTCCAGGCGTCTTTCATGGATCTCATTGTGAGTCGAGAGAATAACATTTACTTGAATTTTTTAAAGCAAATGTAGGCATGGGAATGAGATATTACTAAATGGTGAAATACACCAACGTCTTGCCCCACCCTTTCCACCACAACCCAAGTTTGCTGGAATAACAGTCGAGGGAATGCTTAAATGGTAGGAACATCATTAAAGAATGGCGCAAATATCAAAGACAGCGAGCAAGACATAGTCAAAGGGATGGACGAATTTGGTGTACCTTGACATTTCCTAACTCTCACTTTAAAAGCAGTGTCAAAATCTCTTAACATTATGTCACCAGTCATTGTGGTAGAATGGCTCAGAAGTTACCCATCAGCGCTAATAGTAATTCGCATGATATTAAATCAAGCCTCTTGCTATATTCTAACTTCTACACCTAGTCATTCAACTTTGATGGAATGAATAACACCTGGCTGTCATGCATATAGCCCACCATACACATTTTAGATACGGAATCTCAATTTTTCACATGCTTTTTTTAATGTCCTCCAGGTAAGATGTTGTCCAACAGTGCGCTTTTCTTTGTCACAAAATATTTTATCTATCAGCTCAATTTGAAAGTGACTTTCCCAAGATAATTTGACATGAATATCCTTTATCTTATACCACTTCTTATCATCTCCTGCTCACGTAAACAAACTTCTATGAGTGTGAGTGTGTGTGTGTGTGTGTGTGTGTGTGTGGGTGGGGATTCACTTTTCGAAAGCTTTAAGACGATGATATCGACCACATTTCAAAATGGCGACGATCCAAGACTAATCCTACACCTGAAGACTTTGTCGTGTTTATTGAATCGAGCGGAAGACGAGCTGAGGAGCTACCTCGACGGACGGGAACACGACCACGGGGCGAGTTGGGAGCCACCGATATTGATTCCAACCCAGCTACCTTATGGCGCCGTCGACACGTGGAATATTGGGATCGCGCTGTAATTTCATATATGCGGTGAATTGTAATTCCCGCCTTGTAGTCCCTTCCAGTCAATTTCGTGCTGCCTCAATTCCCAGGAGGCCCTCGGGGGTAAGCCCTCGTTAAATGTCAAGGTTTGCGGTTTTCATCCTATAACAAGGTATTGGTTGCTAAGAGGTATAAGTTTCTCAATACACAGCACGTTGAGAGGGACCACTGGAGTTCATTTCGCCCATGATCGGCTTCCAGAATTAAATCTTGTGGTCTTTTGACAAACAGAAACACGCACAAAGAAAGAAAGAAAAAAAAAAGCGTAGAAGTTAAAACATTGCTTCTTTTACGAGGCGTGCTTAAGCATTCGTTTTGCCCAAAGAGATGTCACGTAAACAAGGACCGAAAAATAGCAGGACAGGAAAGGTGAACCAGCACGACTAGTATTTGGGCAAAACCCTCGATGGACCGCGGCACCTGTGTGGTTTGCCCTCGTGCTCCCGTCATAAGCGCACGCCGGGTGAAACGTGCTCAATAATATAATTATTAAGGTGTTCTCTGGCCTGACGGACGAGTTTATAAATTTCGGTTTGTTCTTCACTGTGTTTTGGTGGCATATCATCTTGAAAAAACTCACAAAATATTCTTCTCATCGTTCAGGTCACTGCACGCGCAGACAAACAAGAGCAACAAAAGCCTATCTGCTTTGAATCTCGAATGGTGGAATCTTTTTTTTAATTCTTTATTCGAATTTCGTTCAATTTCATATCACAAAATTCACATTCACAGAACAAAAACAAAACATTATAGAAAGACAAACTGCATTACACACAAACATTGTACAAAATTATGTCAATCTTACATGATACCCCCCCCCCAAAAAAAATGCAGTATACATTAACATTGTGCAAAATAATGTCAATCTTTAATTGTGACTTTTTCAACCAAAGAAACGAAATCCGTTTTTTCTTTTTTTTAACACACATTGTATTATATTCTCGCAAAATGCCCGCCAAATGAGGAATCACCTCAGCACACGTACATCTAAACACACATCCTCACACACACATACACACACACACACACACACACACACATACGCCCACACACAAGCTCACATGGATTTATCAGGGAGTCGAAGTTTGAGCTGAACGTCAGAAATTGACTGGGTGATTGACGGAGTGGTTTTATTGTAGAGAGAGATTGCCATTGAAGTCGTGGCCAGAACGTCAACCATTTATTAACCATTAACCTATATCAAATATACTCTGTCACTAAAAGTCATTGCTCTGCTGCTGCTATTTGCATAATGAGGTTAATTATGTTGTGTTTGTAGAATTCTCATTACATGGATCTCCAGTATAGCATTATACTTCTGGCGCCGTGCGTTAATTCGAGAGCTCCATCAATGATGGTTTAAAGAAAAAAGAAAAAAAAACACGTTGTTTAGCAAATGCGTTAATAATGATGAATAAAGGGTCCATTGAGAATAATCGCAACGAACAGACAGAATGTAATGAGGTGAGATTCAACACGGCAATGAATGATCATTGGAGGTCCATTTTCAGAGAATGCAGTGATTTGATGAGTTTAAAGGGACACTGCCCGGGTTCAATGAGGCATAATTCTATATCGGTCTGCCATTGTGTGGGATAATTACTTAGTGGAGCAAATTGAGTAAATTACCACAATTAGCAAATTTATCAAAAGCGCCAAATTGCTGTTTTATCCTTGAATAACTATAATCTGAGCTATTTCCAGCGCTCAGTTTCTATACGAATTCCATTTCTTGTATATGTGCATGTATTATGTATAATAGATCACGTAGAATTTGGCGGGTCATTTAACCTTTTTTTATAATTTTTTTTCCTTCGGTAATAATGAAAATAGAACTGGGTGCAACTATGAACTCAATTTGTGATTATTCGATCGACTTCGTCGTCTCAGGGGCTAAATTTGATCGCCCCGCTATAGATTGTTACGCCAGAATAGTAATTATCCGTAGACTCTTTATGACATCTATAGAAAGTCGATTAAAACTTTTGCTGACAACGAATGGAAACACACCTGATGAAAATTATCAATAAACACATTGAAGAAACCAGAAGATGAAATTGTAATCAATTGACCCAAATTTTGCGCATAATCAGATCATTGAAATAAAACGCCTTTTATCCATCCGTGCATAAAATAATACACTCTTTACTTATTGATTTCATTGAAAAAAGCCTCGAAACTTTCTCTACAATAAAAGACAAATAATTATACAGCGTCCTAACAGCTGCTCACATCAGATCCGGAAAGAATGTAGACATCTTGGCAAAATGCCACGACCTCTCTAGATTTACCCTGAAGAAGTTCTTTCCGTCAACACTGTGGTCAGGAAGACCGGGATTTTATTTGCCCGTATAATGAAAGTTGTGATTACAAAGATTAAGACGCAACAAGTTTTCGCTAGTTCCGTTTCAGCGAGCATCGTTAAGCGGTACCGATTATCGCTTGAACGAAATACCGCGCACCACATCTCGCCCTAAATAACTAGAGTCATCTATAGCGTCGGAAGGCCTTTATTTTCATTCGAGCGTTCGCATACCGCGAAATCATTGAACTCTTTCGGCCAATAGAATGATGATCACGTCGTATGCGCCGGTGCCCTCCCCGTTTCTGTATCAACGGGATGCTCGCGAAGAGACTGGACAAGCATTCCGTATAACGACATTATACACTTTGTCAAGTTAACAATGACGACGCATCAATCGTGGAGAGGGCGCTTTAATTATATTTTGCAGAGCACCGACCTCAAAATAATTCTGATCAGATGATTTTCACATTAAAATTGATTGCCGAGCACGTCAGAGTGCCGGAAGTTTTCTTCCTGCAGGTGTTTTAAGGAGAGTTTGTCCGGCTTAAGGTCGGGGGAACCATGGGAGCGATACCGAGGCCAAGGAGGTTTAAGAGTTGGAGTTCCAACTGGCTGTAATTATTCAAACAGTCGTCAGATTTCTATTGATGTACAAAAGAATTTCACAGGTGCATTTATGCCTTTGATGATGGCTGTTCGTAGCCGCCGTCTTGCTGAGCAATCTGAAGATTCATTTTGAACGTTAACATAATATTGGCCATATTTTGCTTATCTATTTATTAAATGAAATGAAATTTCCCTTAATGATAAAGCATGTAAAACAAAAGTCAATCCCTTGCAGAAATTTGTGCAAAAGTGTAAATCAGAGCTGTATCATGTGAAAATGTTTAAAACTGTACCATCCTGGAAAGCCGGTTTTATCACTTTTCCGCTTAATTCCGACAAATAAAACTAACATGGACTAATCTTCAAGTATAATTCTTTATTGATAGATATATCAGATTAATGCCCGAGTATGCCCAGTCGAGTAATTTTCATCATTATTTCAGCATTTTTTATTTTATTTTATATTTATTTTCTTTTTATTTCAGCGGTGGCATCGTACATCAAGCAAAGGAAATAAGACAGTTGTGACTCCATTCTCTTGAACCTCCTTGCCGAGACCCTGCATGTCTGCATGAAGATCACGTTCGTCCCATTGATGGGTCCAATTTACAGAATCTCTTCGGCTCGTTGACTCGTTATTGGCTATATAGGACCTAGTGGTGAAGACATCGAAATGTGGACGGTAGAGAATGTGATGATTATATGTTATATTGGAGAATGCTTGTATTAAGTTGCAAAAAAAGAAAGAGCATGACACATTTTAGTTAACATCTCAATCTAACATTTAATTGTGTATGTATGACGCTTAATTTTCTTCATTCCTCACAATGTCATCTTGACTGTGAGTATGTTTTCTTTCTTGCTCTCAAATTCAGAGAGAACGTCCAGAAGCAACAACTGCAGTAAACATATTGATTGCAATTGGACATACGAATTATAGGTCCTGTAAGGCATGCTCGTACGACATAGACAATCTAATTCTTGACTTAGTGCCGAAGGGAAAAAAAAATTAATAAAGATACCCTTGATTGAATCGATATGAACTCTGGGCAGACATATACCAATTAATTCACCGCCTACTTCCTTGGACCCGTAATTCCCACGAAAATAAATGGCTTTAAGATGAACAGAGGAAGAAGGAGAGAGAGAGAGAGAATTATAAAGTCAAGTGGTTCAACTATTGCCCCTCATCTGCGGACAAGCCGCTTGTGTTCTTCATATATACCCTCATTCTTCTGTCGTGGGATTGTGGTGAGGCTGTGACGTCACGACGCCCATCGCATTAAAGACCTGAAATGCAATGGAAAACAATCCTGGAATTAGAGAGCCTTGGGCAGCTCAGATCGACATGATAACCATAAAGACGCGTCAAATTTCCCTTCTGCCCTTCAGTGGGTTACAGAAGTCTCAGTCATTCATGTCTCAACTCATCAAATCAAAAGGCGTACTAGTAACATTTAAAAAAAAGAAACACGATAAAGAAGGACATGCACGCTCTACATAAGTGATGGGACAGGAAAACACAGCTCCGTATTCAAAGGAAACTTTCGGAAGATGTTCAGACTTTTGCATTTTAACATCACTCTATAAATTGGTCATACTGGGTACGTAGTTTCAGAATCTATGTGATTGGGATAAGGAATAAAAAACGTTTTCAAAATTCATTACAGATCACAATGAATAAGGATGATGACAAAGCAACTTTAGCATAAAGAATGCGTGATTCGATGCTTAAGAAAAGCGAAACAAAAGTAGAAAGGTTTCAAAATTTCCACACTGGTGAAGCTGTTAAACAAGTGGTATTATAATGAAATTACACTTCTTAATATTATTAGTATCATTGGAATATATGAACCTGTTCATTATCCTTGTTCCCTATATTATGTCTGGGGTTTTTCAGAGTATTGGTTTTTCTGCTCAAGGACCATAATAAATGCCACAATTCTATATAATGGCACTATCAATTTATGTACTACATGAATCTGGAATGTCCCTGTAATGACGAATAGTGTATGATACTCATAATCAGATAATGAAATGTGCTGGAAAAGTTATTGAGCAGGCAGTTAATTGAAGGGAAATAGCATATAAAGTACAAGAATAGCCATTGTTTATATAGTGTTAAAGTTGAAAGGACCGCCGAATGTTTTTCATAAAACGTGTGTGTGTGTTTTATGGGGAATCAAGGTTTCAACGATACGAAACACCCTCCTTCGCTTCAACGAGAAGAAGAAGACTCGGAGAGTCGTGGGTTTTGTTGTATTATTTTTTTTTTTGTATTTTCCGTTGTTTTATTTTTATTTTTTGAAGAGCAATAGGTTCCACGGTCTTCTGAGTTAGGTGACCTCGTTATTCTTGTTTTGTGACCCACCACATAATATCACACGAGAAGACAAAAAAAAAAAAAAAAAAATCATTGCCAGTCTTTCGACGCCCTCTTCGGGATTGTACACAAAGAGCATCACACCTGAAGTTGAAGCTGATATCCTGCAACAACGAGAGGGGAACGCTCCGTGTATGCTATAGATAGAAATATCTACGTGTATATATAGACAGCGCGAGACATCGAACGCGATTGAACAGGATTCATTAATATCGAGCCGTGCTGACCTAACACTTTTTTTTTTCATTTTACTTTCTTCTTTCAATTCAAGATACGTTCATTTTAATTATAACTTTATAGGTCTGTCAAAATACAGGAATAGGCCTACATAATGACACAGTTCATTGCAGTTTATAAACAGTGATCTGATAGGGAGGGCATGTCCGGAGCAGATAAATAGTACAGTGTAGTCATGAACCTTGTGTTAGAATGCTATGATATCAAATAAGAGTGTCAATAAATTTGATACAAGAAAATTACTAACAAAAATCATACGAAAAAGAACAGAATACACGTTCACAAACTTCAAAGAAATAATGTATGATTATGTATGAATGTTCATACCTTTGTTTATAGGTGCCTACGACCATGTTTAGATGACTTGACGTACGGAATATTATATTTAGCGTATGAAAAGAAAAATCAACAGTTCTGGCATATCTCACTTTTTATAGCGTGTTGATAACGGATATTCTCTAAATCGCATACTTCAAAAGAGTTGATGGATAATGTAAGTTGGTAAGGTAAGTTGTTGGGGGTAGTGAGTTCCACGGTTTTGGACCAATATAACGAATATCATACTGGTATGACACTCTTCTATGACTTGTGATATATAGACAAGCCGATGACCGTGTGCCGTAATTATTGAATTGTTGAGGGGGAAAGATAAAAACGAGACAAGACAATGTAAGGATTTTTTTTTTTAATCAGGGCGTAGTACGTGTGTGTGTGTGTGTGTGTGTGTGTGTGTGTGTGTGTGTGTGTGTGTGTGTGTGTGTGAGTGTGTGTGTTTGTGTGCGTTGTTACCCAGTACGCCACACCCTGCGACCAAATCAGGATACTAGGGTAAAAATTTAGTTGTTCTGTGAGAATGCAGAATCCATTTGCGATGCTTGGCATCTAGCTGTGTAGCTTCAATGGCACATCTCTATTTGAGTCTACGACCTCTTATAGACAACAGAAATAACCAGAGGTTGGTGTACATCATCGTCTTATGTACGGTTCGATGCGCAGCAAGCTAATTCATCTTACGACTGTTGTGACAGTTGGCGGGCATTGCATATATATGGCGCGGAAGATTTGCGTTCAATTTCTGCTCTCATCACCCCTTGCACATCATCAATAACGACTACAACATTATGAACAACATGCCAGACAAAAAGCCCCCCCCCCCCCCCAAGAATGGCCTAATGAGCAAATCAAGACCCAAAATAAACGGAACCCAAGCATGGATGCAATCAGTGTGTGCTTTTCGTCTGCCTAAGCCGTCGTTCTTTTCAGCACACATCAAAAATGCTGCACATGATGGATGAGCCCTGCTCATACTCGATTGAAGAATGTGCATTATTTGTTTTATGAAACACTAACGAGGACATTTTCGTCAATAGACTGCACGCACTGAAAAATTCCGAACATATCATACATACCGAGATGTTTCATCTTAAAGTATACACGTACATTTGAGTCACTGGAGGATTGCGAGCAAGTAGGCCTACCTGGTCGCCAGTTTAAAAAAGAAAAGAATCAAGAAATTGTCACGAGTGACTTTTAGATGAGGAGGATTAAAGTTTCATAATTAAACTCTTTAAGTTATTTGCAATGATTTTATTTCGACATAATTACCAATTAGAATATCAAAATTTCCTTTTTACATTCGTGCATGATCTTGTCAGACTTAAGACAAAAATAATCTGGGAAAATTCAAATTAACGATTCACCCGCATTTTTTTTTTTATTGTATTTCACTATGTGTCAACCACAAAATAAAATTATAGATGTCTTCGAAAGCATTATTAGTTATAAAATGCCTTTTCCCCCGCTATGACGGTCATCGTACAGAAGCCAGCTAACAAGCAATAATTATTACAGAGAATTCGCAGTCTACTAGGGGACTAAGTAATGTCTCCGAGGCGTTTTAATCATATCGGTCCCCTTTGATGTAATGGACGAAAGCCCGTCAATTCTCAGTACCCTGAGGGTCTTAAGGAAGCAAATGAATAATGTCTCCAGATAAAAAAGACGATAACAGAAACGAAAGCAAAACGAAGCAAGACTTGTCACTATATGCCGCGCCCATGTAGTGTTAGGGATACAAGTGAGTCTCATGGCCGAGGGAGTGTTGTAATGGAAGCAAAATTAATCATATTTTTTATCATCATCTGGCTTAAGCTATAACACATGCAGAGAGAGCATGTAAGAGAGATGGATCATCACCAAGAGATAGATAGATAGATAGATAGATAGATAGATAGCTGGATAGATAGATAGATAGATAGATAGATAGGTAGGTAGAGATAGAAAGAGAGACAGCCACGAATACACGAGATCAATGCTTGGAAAGAAAAGGCTACCCCGGATGGAATGATCATATGAATATGACATTATATAGCTATGATACAAATGTATGTATGTATGTATGTATGTATGTATATATATATATATATATATATATATATATATATATATATATATATATATATATATATATATATATATATACATAATGCATGAATACGTATGCTGTATACTATACTGTATTGTGTATGCCTACATTATGATACAGATATATTACACAAGACAGTGTACATAGGTTACATGATTTTGAATGTTTTTCTTTGGGTTTTGTGTATGCTAGTGCGCTGTATAGACCTATCCGTAATCAGAAATGGGATTCAGTTTCCGATACCCTTAATAATCTCTAAATTTGTGCTAAAAAAAGCAAAATAGCAAAAGAAAAAAAATAGTAAAAGAAATATAATAAATAACAACCAAAAAGCACTACTTAGCAAAGTTACACCCTGGCAAGTCCTTTATGCTTGGACGGAAAGTTTGGGATCCCCGTCACTATTGCAACAACCACTATACATCATAATTTATTATGATAAATGCACCTTGTTTTCTCCGCCAATGACCTTAGGCAATTAAAATGGCGAGACCACTGATTTTTACAGG
Organism: Diadema setosum; assembly: GCF_964275005.1. Taxonomy (NCBI): domain Eukaryota; kingdom Metazoa; phylum Echinodermata; class Echinoidea; order Diadematoida; family Diadematidae; genus Diadema; species Diadema setosum. Next base: position 34,644,017 of record NC_092686.1, read on the forward strand.
CGCACAATTTCCTCACTTTGGGTTGACTTTCTATGTATTTGGAGTCTAAGGCCCACGCAGTATTATATAGAGGGACTTCAGGTCCTCATGGAGGCAGTAGTCTGGATTTGTATTTCTCAGATTATTTCGTTTTTCTTATAATGTAACTCATTCCACGCTTTGAGACATATCCCACGCCAATAACTTGTCTCATCAATTTTATTAACAGTGTTTTATGCTTGATATACTATTTATAACAAAGTGCAGAATTTGCGAATCTATAGCTTGATGACTCTCCCCGTTTCATTAATTTTTCAGTGGAAATGCCGAAAGGATATACGTTTGAAATTGATATACTTTCTTTCCCTGTAGAAAAGACAAACAAACAATATATTTATTATGCATGTTTTCCCTTCTCCCTGAAGGGCAAAGGGCCTACCTTTAATAATTTCACACTGAAGAATATCTCATGATATTTCATTTTTGTCACATCTACACCAGGCTATGGAACCCTTTTTATAGCCCCATAGCACGAGCAAGGCACTTATCATTGGCACAAGTGCAGTCATCTACGACCCCAAATTAATTGCCTTTCCCAATATTGTAATATCAACATCAAATTTCCAGGTTGGAATAGTTGAATTTGATAAAAGTGTTTATGCAGTGCATGCCTAGTCATATATAGGATCTTTTTGTTTTACGCTGATATGTATCATACATTGTTACTGGCAGATGATAGTTACGTATAGTAACATTTAAGTCATTACATCATGATGAAAATTCGGTAACTTTCTTCGATTATGTTTTTACGATAAGGCATTAGCTGATGTTGTTGCTATACTATAGACTGACAATCATTTATCCTGTTATGTATTCGTCATTTCTGGCTTCATGAAAACCTCATTGCGAATATCCCATGATGCCTTGCGTGATGATAATGAAGGTGATTTTCCTTTCAAGAAGTCGTGTCGGTTGGGAACAGAGTCAGCAATCTCATCTCGCGACATTTTCCAATTAACGAAAGTTTACGACCATCTGTCAAATCAGCGTAGCATCGACAAGATCATCTGCCGCAATCATAAGCAGTAATCCAATTAGTTTCGTAATTTGCGACGTACTGTATGACAGGTCGATGCGGCCAAATTTAGTAGCTTTCTCGGTCGAACCAATAACGACTAGTAGTTTTTCAATCTGCCACGTTTTCGTTCTCCTTTTTTTTTTTTCATCTACGTCATCAACTTTAATATCTTTTTGCTAAAATTCAATGAGATCCTCAGACTTTGTGATGTGTACCAACTCGAAGCGCGCCGTAATTTAGAAATAACTATTCAGTTCTAGACCACCCCTATGCATGGATATGGCAACACAAACCCAATGATCACTATGAAAACCAACGAGTCATTTATTTTGTCATGTGACCAGAATGATGAAACATCAAAAGGCGCACGCGCATAAAGAAACGTAGAGACCATCGTAATTATCAATGTTCGGTTTACTCGCGGGGTTTTGACAACCCCGCAATTTGCAACCGCAGCAACGCTTAAATAGGAATCAGAAAAAGTATCAATACTTTCAACTACGACAGAACTCCCTCCCCCGCCTCCACCCCCCCAAAAAAAAAATCCAAACGAACAAAAATAATTCAAAGTGACAGATACTATCCAATCATAGAAATATACATCATATTATTTTCAATATTAAAGACATTGAACAATGTAGCTAAAATGAAAACTTCCACATCACATTGCACAACACTATCGAATTTGTAAAAGTAAAAACGCTTTGAGACTGTAATACTCAACTTTACACTTACTGCCTAACAAGAGCATTTGATTCGAATTGTCAAAACAACAGAAGTATAACTGTTATCTGTTGAATTAATCAAGAATGACTGCATCTGCGCTAAGATGGGAAATTACTGTAGCATATTTTGTCAAATTCTCGCTTCGCCTTTTTTTTCTAATCATCGCCTCAGATTAGTTTCAGCTCACCTTGCACATGATGTGTCGACGCATTGGACTCATGTAATGAACACAGAGCTAAGCAATCACCCGTCTTGCATTAACTGTGATTTGTATTTTATGGTACGCTGTCTATCTTTTATACAAGATAAAATTACAAATAATTCGTACAAATCAATGGTATGTCTTTAAATGTAAACGGTCGAAAGCCCTATTCAGCAATGCCAACGTGGCACCTCTGTGTTGGAGGAGTCTATAAAGGAATGATCTAGGTACGGCATGACAAAACGGGAAAAAATGATATCCCATTAACCGTCTGACTTAAACGTACTAGTTTAGACATAATGTCAATACAAACTTCATAAGACATGGTAAAGCGTTAAGTGTACATAAATCCACGGAACACAGCTCTTTAGTAAAGACAATCAATATGTATATACAGCGTTAGAGATCGCATTAATACATTTAGTCGGTAGTTGCTTTGATAACTATTGCTTTATATTGCAAAATTAGGAAAGTAACTTGATCAGAAACAAGAAAAAAAAAATCAGTGACTTTGATAGAGGAAGCTGCAATGAAAAAACCCCAACTTTTTCTGCAGTCGATGATTCCTATTACAGGCATGATTATTAGATTTAGTTTGATTCCATTCAATAATGATTAATGAAACGAATGTCTGCAATGAGGCACTGCAAACCCATTCAAATTTTTATAGAGTAGTTAATCACCCTGATAGTCAGCTGATAGTGTAGCTTTCCTAAGCTTTCCTAAATGCATTACGTGCGTTGTGTAGATGATCCATTTTGTTTGTTAATGGGGGGAGGGGGAAAGTCGGAATTAAGTTCGAGTATTAAAACGGTAATTGCTCGAATGGACGAGACAATTTTTCATCGTGATAATGGACTCATGGAGGTGAATAAGTAAGAAGTTGGATACAGAATACGAGTTCTCATAGCCCATCAGTATGTATATGTCTATTCATGTTGAGAGAGTTTAATGGGTCTGGTCGCTATAGGCCTAATTGGTTGGATTTATCCCGTGTTCGTTTTATCCTTTCAAACCGCCCTCTATGTTATACCAGATGTCCCCATCCCTTCCCCCTTCTGTCCCCTCCTGCCCCCATTGCCGTTTTCCCCACTCCTTATCTTAACCATGCCTCTCGACGAAGCTCATTGTAAACTATCGTATAGAGGTACGGCGGCATAGTGGATGAGACTCTTGGCGTTCAATCTTAGGTCCCGAGTTCGAATCCCACCTACGTCCTTGGACAAGATTTTGTTTGTTTGTTTTGTTTTTGTTTTTTTGTTTTTTGTTTTGTTTTGTTTCGGTGTTTTCTTAGCCTCCATGCCCCTCTCGACCCAGGTGTATGAATACATATACCTAGCAATGCTAGGGTTAGTGACAATAAAGGCGGAGCCCTCTGGTAGAGCAGTGGACACACTGAACATCCTGGATAAAGACCTTAACAAAGTTTAAAGATCGGGAAGTGGTTCCTATCATAACCATAGCCGGACCGCCCTTACTACTTTGTTGACGACAATGTTATCCATTCCAAACACACAGACATAAAAATAAGTTACCTGCAGTACGATGCTGAAAACACGCGAACATTCTCCAAGGGGGAGGGGAGGGGACAGCCAAACACTCCAAACCAAAAATATTCACTGTGATACGAAGGCTCTTCAGTCTTCACGATCAAGTATTTATCGACTTCTGGGTCCTCTGCGAGATGGCTGATGACGTAGTTCGCACCACTCACCCTGAAACAAACAAACAAACAAACAAACAAAAAACTCAGCATTTTGTATGCTCTCCCTTAGAGGTTTTATTCGTCGTCTTATCGACTTTTAAAGAATGTGCGTATATGTGTATGTGAATGTGTCTGTCTGTCTGTGTAGGTGTATAGGTGTGTGCGTATATCATGCGTGTGCGTGAGTGTGTTTCTATGTGTGTGCTTATGCGAATTGCATGTGTGTGTGTTGGGTTATGATGAGGTGTGAACGTACATAATGCAGTATGTTGCTGCGTGTGTACGTTATCAACATTCATGAAAACGCTAATAACGTGCGTAAGGGGGAATACTAATGCTTTCTTGAGAGTGTATCTGCGTTAAACAAGCCGTACTAAATTTTTCTTTCAGTAAACCCTAAAATTATCCGATGCATTAATATAAACATCGATGAAATTGAAATGGGGAGGGTTGAACTCTTTTTAGCAAAGGACTCACTGACTTGTTTATCAATGTGCATTTACTTGTGAAAAAACCAAAAAAAAAAAAAACCCCAAAAAATGGGGAGGGTTGAACTCTTTTTAGCAAAGGACTCACTGACTTGTTTATCAATGTGCATTTATCTTGTGAAAAAAAAACAAAACAAAAACAAAAATGGGGAGGGTTGAACTCTTTTTAGCAAAGGACTCACTGACTTGCTTATCAATGTGCATTTATCTTGTGAAAAAAAAAACAAAGGAAAAAGCTAATGCCAGCTAACTTTACCTTCAAGGCGTTAACAGAGTACACCTCATGCTCCAAATATCGGATGTATATTCATGATGCGTGAGCATGAACGGAAGCAGCGATTCAAATTTCAGAGGAATTTTTCCTTCAAGGACAATGTTGCCTTGAATGAAGCGTTGAAATTAAGGCACAAGATCCAAGAGCGAAGTAGGGACGTGAGGTTTGACGTATATGGCTGTATGGTGCGGCAGTTTGAATGTCAGTATTATAATGCAGTCTTCGGTGGTGAAACCCTCAAAATAGAGAGTTAATCGCCCCCACCCCCTTCGAGACCAGAGTATTATGATCATCTTTATCAAAAGAACTATAACAACTGACAAAAATGATTTCTCCTAAACTGATTAGCAGAGCACTTATGTAGCTAAAGAAGTCATTTTTTTTCCCTAATGTGAAATATATTGCAATTTACACTAGGCACAGGTGAGGATATAGTAGCTACTGCTCAGGGGGAGTCATAGTTTCTTTTATACCATGAGGTCTAATCTACCGTTGCAATGGACGGTGATGAGGTAGACGTTTTGGCGTCTTTGTTATGATCATAAGTGTTGTCAAAATTTCGTGGAATTGCAATTATGTTGACTTTCAGTGATCTAATTACAATCGTTTCACTGACGCCTTCATGAAAATTAGGAATTTGACGGTTGGGCATGCACACTTCTCCGCACACGTTTTGTGGAAACAAACAAACACACAAAACACATGCAGACACAAAGACACACACACATGACACATACACATACTTCATTGCTGTATATCGCACTTTCTAGACAGTCGTATCTTAGATCGTACGATTGAACAATCAATGCACAGAAAGGGAAAAAAAAGGAAAATTGACCCCAAAAATAATAAAACGAACTAGAAAACGAACCTCATAAATGAAATGATTTCGACGAGAATAACGTCATCAAACTATATCTTGACAGGAGCAACCGATTGCGGAGTGTCCAAAGATCGCCATGTTCACTTCCTAAAGTGTGATGTACATGTGTTGTAATTAATCATTTACCCATGCGCATGCTTACTGATGCATTATGATTATATTCGTAACAGACAGTTCAAATTTCTCTTGTGACTTTTTTTTTGTGTCCTTAAGCACTTTAATCATAATCTTCTCAAGAATGAAATGACGATAATGGTGTTGGTAATATGCGATCCTACAATAGTGCACCCCTACAAACTGATGGTCCGTGATGATTTCATGCCATTACAATTATATCCTGTTTTCCTTATAAATACAATTATGCTTTCTCTACCTAAGTGGTAGATTTAAATAATCCTGTAGATGTAATGGCAAGGAGGACTCTCAGATCTGTCATAAGAATTAGATTTATACTTATATTTATAGGTAAAATCTCTGTGGCATTAAAAGGCCTCATACATTGCCCAGACATTACTCTTCTGCTATACCATAATCGATTCTATTAGATCTAAATTTCTTGGAAGGAGAGGCAATAATGTATACCTCACACGGCGCCTAATGTTTTATGACTCGACGATTAACCACAATTTTCCTCTTCGAGGCGCAGACAGTGAGAACTCTCCGTTCATGTCCGCATCATTTTCTGATGAAAGCAAACAGAATACGAGGCAAACGGCCATCCATCGTATTACTAGCGAGAAACAAAATATCTTGACGACAGACAAAACCAACCAAAGGCCCGCGCGCGCCAAGTGGGGGCAATAGCACCCGCTCGTCTGCAAAATAAGGTGGGTAAATTTGCCGAACGTGAAATGGCGGGGAAGAAAAAACAAAAAGGGGCAAGACCGTCATAAGGAGAGCATTTAGAAATGGGCAGCAAAATTGGGCCGCGCTCAGAAGGCTTTCTGGTCCGCCAGACTTATTAAAATATCCGGGAATCAAATTGAAGGAGAGAACTCTCGCTTCTAGGCCTTAACACTGGCTCGCAGTTGAACCCCTTGAATTCGGGACGGGGAAAGAGAGAGAGAGAGTGAGAAAAAAACCCTGTACCTTGAAGTGTTAGAAATATAATCAGGAATACACACTCATGGGGATACACAAGAAACAGAATGTCTTGTTCAGTGATACACACTCACATGCGTGCATGTATGTATCCGGGCGGCAATGCTAACAGAGCGGCGCCTCCAAACCGAGAGGACAGTGCATAGTTTAGAAATAAAATGTAATGTTCATCACGAGATCGCAAATGAGCTACAGGTCTCCGGTAATCGATATGTTTAAACAGTAGGTTCCTCTTATCGCAAAGACGGCGTTGGGGTGATCCAGGGAACGATTTATTTGAGCTGAGTGGGTGATTCTTGCTTAGAAAAAATGGAGATGGGGGCTCATAATGTTTGGCCGTCTATGTCTTCTTTTTGCTTTTAATGGAGAATATAAGTTTAAACCACAAAGGGACATAGGGAAATTAATATATTTGAGAGAATGAGAGAAAAAGAGATAGGTAGATAGAAAGATAGATAGATAGATAGATAGATAGATAGATAGATAGATAGATAGATAGATAAATGGAGAGAGGGAGAGTCAATGTCATTCTATTTTGTCCATAGTGATCTTATTAGGTCTCTCAGTAAAGGTCGGAACATTTTCCTTGCAACTCCCGTCGCAGTAATCTCCACTAAGACATTCTTATATAGCTTTCATCCCTTGCAAAGACACTCAAAGACACAAGGGTAAATGTTTCACACCTCTCTGACTTATTATATGCTTTCATACGGCTACTAAAAATCCATTATCGGGTCTTTAGACGGCGTAACCGTAAAAGTGCAATATCTCTTGTTTGCACTCTGCGCTTTTTAGAGTCATTCTTTTTTCCCCATTGCATCTCGGGCGTAGGCGCGAAGGGAAAATGCAACTTTACTCATTTCTGCTTCTCTCCTTTTTGGATTTTAGAGTGCAAGTGCATTTTGCTAACATCAGTTGAGAAAACCAGAAGGAATATCCTCATGAAAGAATGAAAATAGTGGCAACGAAATGGATCTGTTGTTTTAATTAAGACTCCCCTGTAACGCTCCTTGACAATCTAAAAGTGCATGGAGCTGGCTATCTTTGGGGGGAAAGAGTATTAAGCCTTCATAATAGATGCCGATATTAAGTCGTATCACTCTCGTGTGTCATTCTTTGCAAACTGGCAAATATATCAAAAGAATCTAATCTGTTTTTGACATTCTGCGGGCTTATCTCATATTAGTGCATGATTTATCGTGGAGCAGACTATTGGGCGTGATTTATTCCGCATCCGTTGCTTAGTAACCCCTCCCTTAGGTTCTCGTGGAGAGAGTTTCGGGGCATGATCGATAACGAAACGCTCAAAGAATGTTCACGCCCTGTTATTTTCCCCTGGAGCATCATCAGGAGCGCTTATAGGTGTCGACAAAATTCTAGGAGTGGTGTTATCAACATCATTAAGAAGTGCAGTTGAGGTTCTTTCTGGTCTCGGCAGAGTAATAATATTAACAAAATAAGAACTCACTGACATAATTAAAACGCGAGCTCATATAGCGTCATCTATCTGTCTATAGATTCTCTGTGTCCCGATGAAAGGTATAAATACAATATTGGTTTGACAGCTACTAGCTTCTTTTCAGAAAATTTTGTGTTTTATTTTTTCTCCTCAAGAACGTAGTAATTCATCAAATAAATGATTTACTTTATCGTGTATTTTGCGTGACATGTCTGCAAATCCCAAGAATTTGTATTTATAATTACTCTGGTTATAATGGTTATGAGCATGAAAAACCCATATAACATGATCTCATCAAAACTTTTTTGTTCCCAAAAAATAAATTCCTTGAATTAGTAGAAAAAGATGTTCAATCAGTACGAAGGGATATGCTCTACCTACTCCTCCTCTGCAATCATTT
>NC_092686.1:34654811-34662311 GCF_964275005.1 Diadema setosum
ATGACAAGTAAGGAGGAGAGAAGAGACATGCAGATAATGAGGAAAAAAAGAGAGAGAGAAGAAGAATAAAAAAGAGATGAGAAAGAAGGAGTAAGTGAGTAGAGCAGATGTTTGAGTATACTACAAGGTAAAGGATGAAGGTAATGGACTACAGTAAGCAGTGAGATGTCCAAAGACAGATAGGTACTATGGGAGAGAGAAGAAGCAAGAAGCAAGAAGGAGCGCAGATGTTTGTGTTGACTACATACAAGGTAATGTTGAAGACAATAACATATTGATAGTCTACGTCCATCCACGGGAGAAATTTCTCGGAAGAAAATCGATACATAACCTCTTTGAAAATTAAACTAAACTATTACTACATAATGTCTTTCTTACAGAGTATCAAGTTACCATCGACAATTGTTAATCTTTTGTTAATTGCATTCGTCCATTCCTTCATTACCTGCACAATCCCCAGGAAATCACTCTTTCACCATTGTCTTTTTGTTGTTGTTGTTGCAGCCTATCCTCCGAGACCTCACAGGAGTAAAAGAAACTGATAGTCTTCTACCCCTCAGCGAGTTGACTGAAGTAAACAGAGAGAGATAAAGGGAATTGTTAATTGGTTTGGAATCCTAAGTAACTGTTCAATATCCCAAACGCATTCAAGCGGTCTACCGCTAGACGTCAACCACATCCGTGCACTGACCTAGATTGAGGAGGTGTATGACTTCGCAGTTCCTTATTATTCTCTCTCCCCATTTCCCCCTCCCCTTCTAAACTTTAAACTTGTTTTGCCACCCTGTGGTACATCCGGGCAAACATGAGGCTGCTGACGGGGGACCTCTGTGATGAATTTCGTTACTAATTATTAATGTCTTGTCCACCGTTGCGGCGTTTCAGCCTGTTTCTGCACTTACCGGGTCAACAGGCGTGAAGCCGAACTATAGCGACAATCGATATCCCAGAGTTGACGATCGATAACACGCGCAAGTGGCGGGAAAACCCTTACTGCTGACAAGGGAATAAAGTTCAAGGCCATTTTTTCTTCCTTTTTATGATGGCAGCATAACACTCATCGCAAACAAATCGAATCAGAACGTGGTCACTGCTCAACGAGATGACGTAACATGTTTAATAACACATTTCACCTCAACCTTTTGTTCCTTTGTTCCCTTTTGTTAGCAGTTGTTGAATAATGGGAACCAGTCGTTTTGATTGAACTGGCTGTTAAACTATTATCTTCTCGTTAACATCGTCGCACGTCGCTGATGTCGTATTTCATGAAAGACATACTTCAATTCAATTCAATTCAATTCAATTCATTTATTTCATTCTCATTTTCTTTCCAACAAAACATAACACGAGGTAAATCCGAAAATCCATCATAAGCATGTATACAGTACAAAGTGCAAAGGATTAACGATATCCAACAAACTAATAGAGATGAATCATGTATACATACGGGAAAATACAAAGTTATATTTTGAGGAGAAAAAAAAAAGAGAACTGAGAGGTCCACTAAAAAGCAGTGTTTGTAGATTGTGGACCACTTCAATGGAAGGGGGTTGATAATGACGAAGGTTAGAAAGATCTTACAAAAAAAAAGTAGCATGACGAAGAAAAGGAGAAAAGAAAGAGGGTATTGTCGAAATTACAAAGGGGAAAGGGCAAAGGAGAAGGGTAAAGACGAATAACAAGTCAAGGAATGATGTAGGGCCTATACATTGAGTTTGAACAATTAAACAATCCGATTAGGCGAAAGGGATGATGGCAGTAGAAGTTTAAAGAATTAAACAAGAAAGAATGAAGTGACAAAATATGATTAAATGTCTTTGTAAAAATCAGAATGGCACAATAATTCGTGCTCAGTTTGGCTCCAAGAAAAAAAAAATTAGTACATTTCACTGACATGAAAAAAAAAGAAAGAAATCTCTTGTACATGTCAGATCTGTGCCCCGTTGCATAAAAGTTACTATTGTGGTAACTTTGCCATCCAATGGTAACTACCATGGTAACAATACTCAACAGCCAATCAAAATCAAGAATTCCATGGTAGATACCGTTAGATGGCAAAGTTACCACAATAGTAACTTTTATGCAACGGGGCCCTGGGCAGGTAATGTATTTTTTCGTGGTTTATGGGATGGTGACCCATTTCGAGCGACTATAACTCCGTGTAACGTCCCACAAATGAGCTCTTCTACCATTTATAAGAGGTCATTACTTGCACTTAAAAACATCATGTCTTTCTCCTACCCTTCGCTTCACCTTTCCTTTCCGCTCTACGGCACATAGTCTCTTAGACTTCTCCCCGTCATACAGACACACAGTCACTGCCACACATACTCCCATCAGACGCATAAATACACATAAGGCACACACATACACCAAAACACCCTCACTTGTGTTATGTACACACGCATACATACAAAGCATGTTATAAGCCGTACACTTCATGAAAATATTCCTTTTTTATGCCTCCGCCACGAAGTGTCGCTGGCGGCATTATGTTTTCTGATTGTCAGTCCATCCGTCCGTCCTCCCGTCCGTTAGCGATTTTGTGAACAGCGTAACTTAACAACCATTTGAGGTATCCAAACGAATCTTGGCATATATATGAGTGGAAGATGCTGGGCCTAGTAACCTTTGGGTAATCATGCTCATCGACAATTTCTTTGCCAATTGATTTGATTTACTCACTACACTGAATAATCGTGATTCTGTAACCAGTTATCATACACAAAACCAAACCACCAGTCAAAACACGACGATGTATAGGCCTACTAATTGATGTCTCTTATTCTGCTCCTGTAATAATCAAGATTTATCCTCTGATGGCATTCCTGATCGTCATCTAATGTCAGTTCTTTATTTCAACTTCATCAAAATGATTTATGTTGAATGTATATAGTACTAGTATATATACTATATACATTCAACTCGTTTAAATATATTCGTTTAAATTTCATCTTATTTGCAGACGACACCAATGTTTTTTTTTATTCCCACAAGGACATTGTAACACTGGTTGATACATTAAATACGGAATTAAGCAACATCTCGAAATGGTTTAGAAGTAATAAGCTTTCATTGAATATTGATAAGACATGTTTTATACACTTTCATACGTTGCAATCCCAACCCACCCTTCCTCAAAGTATTTTTATTGATGATATAAACATTGCTGAGAAACATTCAACCAAGTTCCTAGGAGTGACCCTAGATAGCAATCTATCTTGGAATACTCATGTTCAGAATATTACAACAGCAATATCTAAAGCAACTGGTGTTTTAAGAAGAATAAAATATTTAATTAATGATCAAACTTTAATTATGTTATACAACACTTTATTTTTACCATATGTAATGTACTGTAATATTGTATGGGGCAACAGTAGCAAAACAAAATTGAACACAATTTTTCTTCTCCAGAAAAAGGCTCTTCGTATATGCACACATTCAAATTTTTTGGCTCACACTGATCCCATATTTTATCGCCTTAAAACTTTGAAGGCCCATGATATACATCTATACCTAACTGCCATATTTATGTATAAACACACTCGAAATGTATTACCATTTTTTCATAATACCCTAGTAACCAATGACCATATTCACTTATACCCTACCCGTCGTTCCCATGATTTTCATTTAAGTAATCCGAAGCTTTTACTTGCTGAAAAGTCAATTAGACATCAAGGTCCGGATACATGGAACACTCTTCCTGAGGAGTTGAAACAGTGTGCCTCCTTGTTTTCATTTAAAGCAAACTTAAAGAAGTACATTTTATTACAGTATACATCAAATACGAACTAAAAACAAACAAATTATACAATTAATATTGGTCTCCCGATAGCAACAACGCATATCGTCCCCTCTTTCAGTAAACCAATTTTATTATTCTAAATTCCAGCCTATCTGCCATTGTGCACCTTCAAGCACCTGCACACACATTCACCACCATCACCATCACACACTAGAGTTTATTTTCCCCTGCTACCTTCGCAGCAGAATTTATATCGTTACGAATCTAGTACGTCCTTATCTTTTCCTCGGGCCGGTCATATTTTCAAGCAATACTTATAATGGTGGCCCTCTGCATAATCGTTTCTTAACTATAAATGTTATTCTTATCACTGCTGCATAGACATGCATATTTTATATTATATTTCTTTCATATCGTTGTTTATGCAAGTCAAAAGACTGTGTTAAATTTATTTTATATATTTCCTACATGTTCATGATTATGTACTTATATGTATCGTGGTTTATGCAAGTCAAACGACTCTGCGTTGAATTTACTTTGTATACTTCCTGCATCTTCATGATTATGTAACTTATGTATATTGATTTGCAGAAAATAAAGTATCTATCAAACAAACAAACAAACATATAATTGAGGCTTACGTAACAGTTATTATCAACACGAGCACACACACGCGAGCGCACCAGAACTGTATGCAAAACTGTACACACAATGAATGAGATGACAGAAGGTGTTGGCCCATTCTGGGCATAAGGCTGTGTCTGTCGGTCAGTATATCTGTATCTCCTTCTCTCTCTCTCTCCCAAAGTCCCCCTAATTATGTATTTTGTCCTTACCCCTTATTATTTGTCTGGAAGAGAAAATGTAGTACAGAGTGGTGATCTGGGGGCAAGGTCATGGAGACAACTTAAAGGGATGGTATAGTATTGGTTGAGGTGAAGATTCAGCTTTTATTTGTTTTCTTTTTGAGATACTTTAGAAATCACTTTATGAAAGAGCATACAACTCTATAAGAGGAATTTAAAGTTTGTTTGATGAAAATCGGTATTGAGATAGCTCAAATATCTGAAAACAAATTAAAAAAAGCGATCCTAATAAAAGGTGAGTCGCACCTTTTCTTAGGATCGCTTTGTTTTGGATATCGCAGCCATTTTAAAACCAATTTTCATTATCAAAATAAACTTTGGATTTCTCTAAGGATTGTATGCGCTTTCATTATTATTTCATTGGAGGTTTCTCATTATCTCCAATAATCATCATCAAAAAACAAAAAACAAAAAAACCCAAAAAACAAAACAAAACAAAAACGTTGGGAACCTGAAGCCCCTTCACAACCGAAACTGTATCATCCCTTTAAAGGGAGCGTATAATTTTGGTTGAGATTTAACTTCAGGTTTCTAATTTTTTTTTGTGAGATAATGAGAAACCTGTCATAAAATTTGAAAGAACAAGTAATTCCAAAAGGGATTCAACGTTTATCTGATGAAAATCGATTTTAAAATGGCTGAAATATCCAAAAAGGAGCATTCCTAATAAAAGGTGGGATCCACCTTTTTTAACGATCGCTTTGTTTTACTTTGTTTCTTGATGTCTCGGCGATTCCAAACCCGATTTTCATCTAACAAACTTTGAATTCCTCTTTAAATGGTATGCTCTGTACTATTTCATAAGCGGGTTCTTGGTATCCCGCAAAAAGTTAAAAGCCCAATTCTCATCTCCACCAATATACAATCCTTTTAAATTGAAGAAAAAAAAATAGATACTGGTCAAGTAGATTCCTACGCCTTGACCACAATCGGACACTAAGGCGAACCTCTAGATAGTCGAGTTGGCACAACTTTCCTTTTGTGTAAAGTGAGAAGCCTGGAAGACCACAAATTGTACAATCTAGCTCTGAAATCTAGTACGAAGGTTATACTATATAATCCCTTCCATCGAGGCATCTCTTTTTATTTCCTTCCCCACTAAGATAGAACCGACCGAGAAGGGTCTTCAATCTGTAGTGTCTTCAATTTGTTTTCTTCATGTAGTAACTCAGCGCTCCCCCTTGTCCCCCTATACCCGCCCCTTTCTGTTCTCGATCATGGCATGTATTTTTCAAAATGAGAAAAATGCACACACAGAGGATCCGCCACGGCTTCAAATTAGAGCTATTGGCTCCCGATAACCCGCCTTAAGTTTCAGCCGGAGCTTCCCGCCATAATCCAGGCAGTGTCAACATAAGACGCCGTGCTTCGGGGCAGGGATTAGGAATTGATATGGGTAAGACTGGAAATATTTGCAACCGTATGTCATGCGTTACACGACCTTCTTCTGCGACGTCCTTCTCTCCAGCTTGATAAAAGAAAAAACGATAGACAGAAGGACAGAAGGAAAGAAAAAGGAGAAAAGAGAGAGAGAGAAAGAAGAGGATGGGGGGGGGGGGGGGGGGGAGGAGAGGGAAAGAGAGAGAGGGAGAGAGAGAGAGGAAAGAAAGGGAGAGAGAAAACGTCGTAATGGAATTTGTTGCACTACTTAAATTTCCAGCAAAGTCATTTCGTCCACCTGGCAGTCGTCTTTATTACCCACGTGTTTTCTATTTGGGGATATTGCTTTGACATTTTCGTCACTCAGTCTAGCCAATAACTGTAATGACATTATCTTCGGTTTGATTGAAGACGTGTACACGGTAAGAAGAGAAATAGAAACTCGCCATGTCTCTCCTCTAATACAGCCTTCTTCTCAATGCTTTAAGCTCATTTTGACATATCTCCTGCCCCCTTATTTGATCTATTTCAAAATCGGCATTTCTTAAACTTCCCGCCTCTCTTCTGCTCGTAGTACCATCTTGTTTTTTTTTTCTCTTCCAAAGAGCACACTTAGTAGAAGAATCGAAGAAAACATAGAGTGATGACTTCCGTTGAATCTTCGGCGCCGCGATATGTACACCGCTCAGTCATGAAACCGCGCTTAATGCATCTACTAATGGCTCGTAGTTAATAATTCCTACCGACCTGCCCACGCTGTCTTGATTCAATCAAAAAAAGGAAAAGAAAAAAAAAAAGCCAACTCCTTTATCACCGGGTCCCTTCCTCACAAATGTCGAGTTTCCTGTCGATAAAGCAGAGCGCAATTTGGTGGTAAAAAAACGCCCGACGGTAGAATGACGCCAATCTTTGATTTTCAATTCTGATGGACATCATCATATTTTTTTTTCTTAGACATCAAAGTCTGAGTTCTAAAGCAATGTTTATTTTCCAGTGTGCAAGACGACTCTCCTCTCTCCCCCATCTCTATCTATCTATCTATCTATCTATCTATCTATCTCTCTCTCTCTCTTAAATTGAAGTAATTACAGACGATAAAGGGGAAAAGAGATAGTGAAGGTTAAAGGAGTACCTGGGTAATGTTGTCTATGATAGCCGTCATTGAGCGTATGGAACTGGAGGATTTTGTGGTATTTTGACAATTTCCGCTGTTTGTCTGGAAGACAGTGCTTGCATGAAATTTTATATCTATATATTTCACTTACGTCGTTCTTATGTATCCATTTTTTTAATTTATTGATCACTTACCTATTCAATATCTTCACTGTTTCATTGATTTTAATTTAATGATTTTTTTTTTTGTTACCATTGCGAAGTTTGCCTTGTTTTCTCGTTATATGATCACCCGCACATAATATCTTATATTTCACTTTATGAATTGTACTTCTTTCGATTTGTTTAACAGAACTGAAAAATGTACACTTTGTATTATGCCCAATGGAA